>NC_133785.1:35852349-35859132 GCF_003597395.2 Chelonoidis abingdonii | reverse complement strand
CGATATCAGATCTAAGCTGGTAATTAAGCTTGGAGGTTTCATGCTAGCATCTTATGTTCTGAACTCTAAGGTTCAGATCTGAGTAGGAAAGCTATGACAGTTCTGTTTACAAAATGTCATTCTCAGGATAGCAATCACATTCTTCCAGCCAGCCAGAACACAATATTTTCAGCGTGGGGAACTAACAAAAAAACCTCCAATATCAGGGGGCAAAGTGAAGACAATGATGAGTGCAGAGAAGAGAACCAGAACATACAGCAGATTTCTCATTGACTGAATTCATAGAATCATAGACTACCAGAGTTGGAAGGGACCTCAGGAGGTCATCTAGTCCTACCCCCTGCTCAAAGCAGGACCAACCGCAACTAAATCATCCCAGCCAGGGTTTTGTCAAGCCTGACCTTAAAAACCTCTAAGGAAGGAGCTTTCATCACCTCCCTAGGTAACCCATTCCAGTGCTTCACCACCCTCCTAGTGAAATAGTTTTTCCTAATTATCCTAATTCCTAACTGTGTCTCTCAACAGAAGAGCAGTTCAAAGGAAAGAGATAAATAACAAATATTAAAGTAGCAGTAACGTAAGCACAATGGAAATGGGCTTTACCCATCTCTCCCCAAACTGCTCATGTCACAAACATTGTCACTGTTCAGCCAATTGGTTATCACTAGTAGTAGGCTCCGATGCTACTTTTAATGTTCTATTTTCTTCCAGTTTATGTGTCATGGGCACCTCTCACCAGAGGCCTGATCCTACTCCCACTGAAATCAACAGCAAAGGTCCCAGCACTTCAGTGGGAGTCGGACAGGCCCCAGCGTGAATGTTTAGACTGTTCTACTTCTGGCTGTTAGTTCCATTGTGGGCTTCTAATCACATCCATTCTGGAGGAACTGGAGCAGCTCACACTGAAACCAGAACACGATCATAGATCGGACTGCCCTTTATACAAGGTACAGGACTGCGTAATTGTGACATTGTCCGGACAGCAAGATTTTTGAAAGTACAAACATTGTAACATTAAACAAAAAACAAAACAATCTACGCACGCCCATCCAGCCATGGGCCACAATATTTAATAGTCCTTAACTGCCAAGAATGTGACCAAAGTTTTCAGTTATTATTAAATGAGGTAAACATTTTCATTTAAAAAAATCATCATCAAAGTGTCTAACAATGAGAAGTGGCAGCAACAAATTTGAATGGTCAGTCAGAATCTTTGCTTTACCCTACTTGGGTCTCATCACGTCACTGATACCATGTCTATATACAACTCGGTTTGTGAGGAAAAAACCCAGGAAGCTTGTTTATACATAGTCTTGCTTCCTACACATTTCAGTTATTCATTATTCTGCTATTTGTATTACTATAGCACTCAGAAGGCCATGTCCTGGAGCCGCAGCCCATTGTGCTAAGCATTGTACACATGCCGAACACAAGGCTGGTACCTCCTGCTGTTACCATACATGTACATTTCATCAACTAAGGGATCCCAGCTGCAGACCTTCACTCTTATGGAGAGGACTCAGTTTAGCCTTGGTGCAACTACACTAGATGAATTTGTCCCTTCCCTTAGGGACACTGTTCATTTCACACTGTAGTCTGTGTATTAAAAATAATCTATTAAGGGAGGATGTTTTGTGTCCCAATTACTGTGGGTCAGTGCAATCTCCTAGCAGGAAAATGTCTGCCTGTGTAAAGAATGGTTCATATAATCAAAGGAGCTGGAGGCGCAAAGATGAAATAGCTTATCCAGTTCATCTCCCCAGCTGTGTGGAATTGTTCTGGACACTGAGCTTTCCAAGGCTTTGCCCATTTCAGTGTTGAATGTCTCAGAGGACTGGACTTCTGTCACTTCTCTGGGAAGATTTTACAGATGTCAAGATCTTGCCATCAGACAGTTGAATTTTCTACACCATCCTAAACAACCCCACTTTCCAGTCTCTGACTCACTAGCAGCTTGTCAACCAGTATACAATGATCAGTCAGACTGGGCTGCAGCCCTATCATTTTCTGTAGAATGCCCTGGGGTCTGGTACAGCTGAACCATTACAATTTACTGTGTTACCATATAACTGAAAGCTGAGAAAATAATATTTTTGAAAATCTTATTTTATGAATGTTGGGATCTGATGTTTCATGAAGCGTATGTGCAATACCCTGTGGGTACTTTTCTTTACTAAAATATAGTTCCCATTTGTTCTCTGTATGGGTAGACATATTTATCTTTGTTTTATGAGCTTCTAGCCCAATTCAATTAAAAATAATCTCCTTTAGTGCAAATCTGATAGAAACGTGTAGATTTCAAACTTCACCTCTGTGAGATGAAACTGGTGAGGCAAAGGCATAACAATGATTGGTGCAATAAGCAGATACATCTATAATTATGCAGAGAGATGATGAAAACGAGAAGACAGTGCCAATATTATATTTGAAAGGCAAAGGGGGCCCAATTCTGACTCTGGTTTCACGCTGGTGTAATTCCAGCAGCATCAATGGAGTTAGCTCTCATTTGATCAAAATCAGGCCCCGTGAATGCTCACCTCTGTATACAGTATCACTAACACCATGACCTTGCAAACCACAGCAACTGGAACACTCATTGACCGTCGCAAAGATGGTGTTTATCCAGTTGTACATATGAGGTAAGAATATGAGAATCTGGACAAGCTCGAGGTTCGTCGCTAGCATGCCAAATACATTACTATATAAAGAGTAACATAGAGCAGGTATAGACACATATTTCCCAGCAGGGTAAACCCATTAACTTCATTTTGTCGAGCCGGAAGCACTGACTTAACAATAGTAATGTTTTGATCGAGATACACTTTTATCTTTAAAGTTTTGAGCAGAGTGTAACTTTTCCACATATGCAGAGGAACCCAAGGCTGTCTGAGAAAACACTACGTGCATTTGCTAAGGAGAAGAAAATTAAGTCAATCACTCAGAGTCTTTCTAGAAATTTCATCTTCATTCCAAAGCAAGCCTTTCTGGTGTCAGTCTTTTAATAGTAGGGGTCTAATTCTGCCCTGGAATACATACACACACAATCCCCACTGACAGCAGTTGGGGGTTGCCAAGTTGTATTAGAGAAATGCTTGCCCTATGGTAATTAATATGATGTCAGAAACTCGTTAAGTAGCTATTTTAACATGCTTAGAAATTTCAGAGATGCCTTTGGGAGACAAGATCAACATGGCCAACCTCAAGCATTCAGAAATCATGAGTCAGGCCCCCCAAAATCATGAGATTGGCTTAGAAATCATGAGAGTTTTTTAAAAATAATAATTCTGGATTCTTTTTATTTACTTTCTGTTGGTTTTGGGGTTTGTTTTTTTTTGAGACTTTCAGTTTCACCTTTTCACATTTTTCTGCAAAACCAGGAGGACTAGAACTTATTTTCTGAACTGATAGCTGAGATCCTCATGGACACACCTGGGGCTTTAAGAAAAACACCCAATATCATAAGACTTGCAATAAAATCATGGGCATTGGCAGTGCTGAAAATTCAAAAATGGATGCAGGACCAACTGATGCAGGAGACTGGGGAAAATCACTGGGTTTGAAAAATATTAATAGCTTGTGAAAGGGGAGATAAAGAAAGGAGGAAGCAGGATGCTGGCTGCTCGGCTACTGAAGCGTGAGATACAGAACAGCCTTGGTATTTCTAGTCTATAAGGAGCTACACACTTGTTTGCCCTGCAGCAGGCCCAGGAAGGAGGGAGATAAATAGGGAGAAAATAACATTTCCTGGTTTCATATTTTGTTGGAAAGAAGCCCTTGCTGAACTGACTTCACATGGGACCAAGATGTAACCTCCCTAAACACATTGAAAAATTTGTTCTACCCGGGGTCAACAATTCATTTGACGACGTTACAGGATGGATGCATTTTATTTTCAACATCTTTCTTTCTATTGTTTTCCTGGTATAACTGCTGCTGCACTCTGCAGAGAAGGGACTAAACTCTGTTCTCAGTTACATCAACACACTCCCCACTGGCCGCAATGGAACAGCTGAATAGAATCTGGCCCATGGGCTTCAATTTAAAAGAGATCTACTTGCCTCTCAGCAAAATAATCAGCATTCATACAGTTACCGCACTGCAAGAACAGCTCAGGCTGGCCTGTGGAGAACAAGGGCCCAGTGCAAGCTCTCTTGAGAAGCCACATTAACCCCACCACGTTGTTGTGCAGCTTAGCTGCCCCGTGAAGATTACGATAACAGTGAGCGGATGAGTACTAGGGAGTTTATTGTAAACAGGCCTGGTGCTTCATACAACATAAGGTGAGGCAGGATCTTTGCTCCCAAGAACCTGCAATGACTTTTAATTGGACGAGCATAGGGTAGCACCTGCAACTCAAATGACAGAGGGGCAGAGAAGAGATTCATGAAGGGGGTGAGCTTTAAGGCGGGATGTGGAGAAGAGAAAGAGAGGCTACTTTACAAAACCTCTCATAACTCGAGCACTAGAGTCTTCCAACGTGACTTCTCCCTGGATGGTGCAATTGTCTAGCTTCCCCAGAGAAACCTGGTGGTGAAAATGAATCACTTGGTTGTGCCAAATTCTGTACTGCACAGCTCAGGGCAACAGGATTTTATACCCCTTTCCGGCCTGTCATTGCAGCAACCTTAGCAGCTTCTGCTGTGCTGAAAACCTTTTATTCTGCCCTGTCCAGGTTTAAAACCTTAATTTTCTGACCAAAGTTATTTTCAAGGCACCAGTTTTGTCATATCTAGTAGCCTACTGCATAGTCACTGCACCATCACTAGCTCCAATGGTCACTTCTTTCATTTCTTCAGTGTTATTACAAAGATGGTGGGCAACTGAGTCTGGGAGTGAAAAAAGTCTAAAGGAGAAATATTTCCAGATCTGGTATCTTTGATATTTCATTAACGGTGAGCTGTAAAGCAAAGACTGAAGTAAGCCCAGATTTATGGGCCAGATGATCCTACCGACCAGGCTGATGCATTCTGGGATATGTCCAATAACCAAATAGCAACTAGAGGGTTTCGGAGATGGGGAAACTAATTTTGACCATATTAGTTAAAATTGATTTCTGTATTGGTTTCCTTCCTGTCTCCAACACACAGCCTCTGATTACTAGAGGCATTCAGCATAGAAATCTGTTCTTAACTCAGGTTTCTCTTTGCAGGTCACCTTTAATGAAATATCACAGATCCCAGCAGTGAAACATGCCACTCTCTTTAGGTCTTTTTCACTCCTGTACTCTGCTGTTTACCATCTTTAATTAGAGAACAGCTGTGAATGTGTAATGATTGCAAGCAGGCCCCCGCTAGCCATGTTCTTCCATCTCCTGCATTATTGTAATGACACGTGGCAATGATTCTGCAGCCATATATCAATAATGCTATCCCTGTGAACAGATATGCGATTATCCTACATGTGCCATGATTAGCTGCTGGGGTCAATGGAGATCAATCCTTGTCATGGAACCCTTGCCAGCAACCCTGTGTGTCGGTATTATTACAGTACCCATTCTGCAGACTGGTAAACTGAGACATGAATGATAAAGCATGCGACTTGCTTAAGGCAATATCAGTCCGAGCCAGGAATAAAAGCCAGGGTCCCTCTATTCTAGCCATGATGGGGAAACACAAACCTCCTGATGTTTGTTACGTTTCTGCAGGTGGAATCCTGTTCTACTTTACATAGCAGGGCAGCGGTGTGGTAGAGTATAAGCATTTTATATTTTGACTCCAGCTGTCAGTAAATCCTACCTGCACTGGATCACCGTACGCGTGGAATGTACGAGTCTGATCTTGTCTAAAATGGAAGCAGCAGCAACAACATCACTCAGGCTGGACAAGGGACAGATCAGCAACACTCAACATTCCTAGCGTTGCTTCTCCTTCCTCTGTTGTCTCTTGTGGGACTGAATTCAGTAAATTGTATCAGACAGAAACTTCGTTACCGGGAGAACGTGCAGCAAATACGATTTCCTGATTCATAGCACAAGCTACTGGCTTTGCTCATATTTGATGCACAGCGTAAGGAGAAGAGACGGTTGTACCATCTGTGTAATAAAGGATCTGCATACATTTGTGTGCATACTAATATGTGAGGTTTCGTAATCCCTTTAAAACCAATTCTCTGTTTCTGAACAAAAATTACAGCTGAGTTCTAATCAACTACATTTTGCAAAACTAGTGGGGTGCTTTTTAGCCTCTAGGCTGCTTGAAATACGCTTGAGTTCATGATCTTTTGCAGTATTGGACAATGTTTTGATTGTGAGGAAACTCTGAGTCATGTTTCATCAATCAGTGTATCATGAAAGATTACTGGAAAGCTGCTTGATCCAACACACATTTCTCAGGCATGGTTTCTTAGGGGCCAGTTCTGTTACCCCTCCTGCTGAACACGATTATGGAACTATTAGGAGAGCTAACTGGGAATTGGATGGGATGGTGTCCTGAGCATGCGTCCGTCTTTTCTGACCCTGCCAGGAGAAGGAATAATTTATAGAGGCTAAAACATTAACGTAATTAGCTGTTTTATAGCACTTGCAGCCAAAGCATTTTACAAAGCAGAGTAAGCATCACTCTCTCCTTTTCCAGATGGGGAAACTGAGACACGGCAAAGGAACGTGACTTCCCCAAGGTCACACAGCACATTAGTGACAGATCAAGAAAGAGTGACTCTGTTTTGTATCAGAGGGGTAGCCATGTTAGTCTGGATCTGTAAAAGCAGCAGAGAATCCTGTGGCACCTTATAGACTAACAGACGTTTTGGAGCGTGAGCTTTCGTGGGTGAATACCCACTTCGTCA
>NC_133785.1:35832411-35850057 GCF_003597395.2 Chelonoidis abingdonii | reverse complement strand
CGGTTGTGGCCCCATGTGTCAGGTAGGAGTTTAGACAGCTTACAGTCCTTTTTCCTTTGTAGAGATGTGAAGTGAGTGCTGTAGATCTCCTGTCTTATTTTAGTGAAGTCCGGTTTTATGGAAGTTTGGTTATTAATGAAGGTCTCCAGGTTGGAGAGCTCTTTTTTGATGTTTTCCTGTTTGCTGTATATCTGTTTTGCTGTATATCTGTATGTCTGTATATCAGACTCTGTTTTCTGACTTTCACTTCTTTGGTTTACCTATTAGACCATGCTGCTCTAAAGTATGGATGATTGGGACGTAGATGAGGACTAAGTGGCTAAGAAAAGTCTGAAATGTTGTTGTGGGGTGGATAACACAGCTGGGAGAAACATCCATGTTTTATCAGCACCCCAGCTATTGCTACAGATCCTGGTAGCAGCAGTTGCCAAGAGAGCTGCAAACAGTCCTTGGCAGGAAGGCTGAATTTTTTTTTTCCTGATGTGTCCCTTGCTGTGGTTACCCATGTCTTTGTCACTTTGAGATTGGGTTACCACAACAAGCTTTCGCCTTCAAGCTATTCAGAAATCACAGCCAATGACAGAATGCAGCAGTCCGCTGGTTAAGGAGCCTTTCAGCAGCCAGCACATTACACTGGCTCCCAGCTGATTTCCAAGGGAAGTTTAAGGTGTTGGTTTGCACTGAAGAGCTCTGAATGGCTCTGGTCCTAGCTGCTTTAAAGGCTGCCTCTCTCCCCGTGTGAAACTACGGTAGCTGCTTTCATCCAAGGTGCTATGATGTTCCAGGTCCCAAACCCAGGCCTGGGAGGTCCCAGACAGCTGCTGGCATCCACCCAATGGCTACAGGAACCAGATGACCTGGGAAGCCACAGGGCTACAGCCCCAGCCCGGGCACCACCCATGGGTGCTCTGATTGGAGGATCGCCCAGCTCCACCAATTGGTCCAACTACGCTATTTAAACCAGGAGGAGGAACAGGAAGCTTGTCTGAGCAACAAGGTGGTTTCCTGTTATGACTGCATGAACCCTGCTTGTGCCTGACTAGCGCACCCAGCCCTGTTCCTGCTCTTCTCCTGCCTTCACTCCTGTTCCCACCACTCTCCTGCTCCATGCTGGATCCTTGCCTCTCCCTCCTGCCCCTATGCCTCATTCCAATCCTCAGTGACCAGTCCTGGCTCTAACCCTGGTCTCCAACTACTGACGCTTGACTCTGGCTTGACCCTTGGCTCTGACTCTTAGCTTTGATTCCCAGTTCCGACTCTTGGCTTCAGCCCTGGCTCTGGTAACTGGCTGTTGACTCTGGTGCAGACCCTTGGCTTCGTTCCTCCCCCTGGACACCTGTTCCACCCACTAGCCCTGACTCCTGCTCTGACCACTAGGCAAGACCACCTACATTCTAGTCCCTAACAGATGCTCCAGCTACTAGCTCCCGTAAATTAAATGAGAGAGGGCTGAGGGCAAAATGGTTGGGCTTTGGAACTCATGTCTCCTCATAGGTCCACTAGTGCTGGACATGGCACATGCTGCAAGCTCTCTCTGTGGTTTCTGAGTTGCAGTTGGTTCTGTTCTAATGACCCTTTTGACATGGATTTCATTATTGCCTGCGCTTGTAAAATTGCACCTGGATATTGGCAGGAACAACCAAGAAGACTCTAAATAAAGCAATGTAAGGCACATTCTGCTAGGGTTCGTACCTCACTCCATATGTCTTTGTTTAAGCAACTTGAGTAATATTAAAAAAACAAATACCACCCTTTGGGTTGTGCCCAGGGAAATTTTCTGTCTGTAGCCTGGCCTGGCTGTATAGAAATGATCTGTCAAATATGGAGGTCTAACGTTGCAACAGTCTATGGCAGAGAGACTGAGGCAGATTCATACATAAGCCCTACCAGGAGAGCATACAAAAATAAATGTGGCAGTTAAGACATGAGCATAGCCAACTTGAGGCCAGATCCCACACTGTGGTCACCATAAAGTACAAAGTCGCTCCTCAGTACCCTTCTGGAATGAAAAATTCTGAGGTATCGGGGACTGACACAGAAATGCCAAGAAAGGAGCTGGCAGTCTGCCCAGTGGATACAGTGCCAATAATTACCATTGCAGTTGCTCTTGACACTGCAGACAGAGGGATTTTGAATATTGCTGCATTAACCCTGCAGTTGTGGATGGCAACAGGTTTCTCAGCTGAAGCTGGCAGTTCAATCCACAAGGCTGGAAGCAAACCATCCACTGGATATTGACATGGAGGCTGGGTGTTCAAACTTCAGCATGCAGTCAACTTCAAGTCTATGAAAGACGGTTGCATTGCCGTAATGCACGTTCAGGTTCACCTGTGTAAATCCAGGATACTTCCAACTTCACTGCTCTAACGTACAGCTACATCAAAGCCCAGAGAGATTATTTTGCTCTAAATAGTTGTCGTTTGGGACCCTAAATAATTTATGTGAGCAAATTGTATCATCTCTCTAATCAGCACAACTCTTTCTGTACGCCCTTATATGCACTTTTGCAGTGATTCCTATGTGATCTGGCACAAAATATGTGCTGCACTGGTAAAGGGCAAAAACTGAAATAGGATTTTTAAATGGCTGACCAATAAAATCGGCCTAGGAGAATCACGTGAGAGATCAAAAGAAGAGCTGCCAACCTGAACCATGCATTGACCCTGAGTTGTGACAACCAGAAATGTTGGATCCCTCCTGATCCCCCTCCAATCTTTTCCAAGTGCATTCTGACACTGTACTTTGTACCAAACTCTCACAGCTCTTAGCCACCTCTCTGCTGGGAAGCTCCAAAGTGACCACAGAGTTCAGCTACAAAAGGGGTCGTTTTTGGACAAAACATTTCTTTGACTTCACACATCCTTCAGTTGCTTATTAGTATGACACTATCGCTTAGTAGAAGAAAGAGCTAATACACACGAACAATAGTTCATTTGTACAATTGGGTTTTAAATGATATAGAAGTAGAGTATTTATCTGCAAAAAGGTATCGTAAGTCTCCCTGAACAAGGAAGCAGAAGTAAAGCTACCACTCCTCTGCTTTAGGAAATTCGAGTTGCAAAAGCAGCCAGCAAATTGTGGTTTTCATAGCACTGAGTGTTCATGAAACAAGGAATTTGATTTAGGGGGAAAAAATGGGCAAACCCTTCCTGCGCCAAACCGCCCTGTAGCCCCTCAGAACGCACATATTCAGACATGTTCATTTTTGAATTACCCAATAACCGCTTAAGGCAGTTGAATGAGCTTTTTTGGTTTGTTCAGGCAGAGTGACAGAGGACAGTGTGAACTATACGGCATGGAACCATTTTGAAGCCAGGTAACAATCGGTACCATTGTCACGCAGCATGCAGCTTGTTGGTTACAAACGGAGTCCTGCAGACACTACGTAGCATGAGGAGTTGCTAACCACAGAGAAGACTCCCGCTGAAGTCCAGAGGATGCCTTATGATTGCAACCACTACGTCCTCTAATGAGTTTTGCACGGCAGACACCTTAAATGGTGACTCTTCACAGTGGGATTCATTTTGCTTTGGTGGCCACCGTGACACATGCACACTGATTGCCATAGTAAAAAGCAAGCTCAAAAATCTGGCATCTGCACAATAAAAACATGCAACAAAGACAAAGAGTGGTGAAGCACTGGAATGGGTTCTCTAGGGAGGTGGTGGAATCTCCATCCTTAGAAGTTTTTAAGGCCCAGCTTGACAAAGCCCTGGCTGGGATGATTTAGTTGGGGATTGGTCCTGCTTTGAGCAGGGGGGTTGGACTAGATGACCTCCTGAGGTCCCTTCCAAACCTGATATTCTATGATTCTAAGACAATCAGCTATGGCAGAGGAGCACCCAGGGCAGCTTAGGACATGGGGGAACCAGAATGTTCTAAGCAACCTTTACACTCAGCTGGTCCTGGGCCAGCCCCTGAAGTTCTAACTTGCACCAGCCACTGACAAGGGGCCAGTATGGCCGCTGGGCATTATCTGTGGGCAGGAGCGCTAAAACCTTAATTCCCTACGTCAGGAGCCAGGAGTGGTGAGATTGTCTTCATGCTGCTACGTTCACTCTGTGCCTCCAGTGCCGGATATTGTAGGTCCAGAATTTGATGGCACTGCAACTGCAGAGGAAAGTTATGCCGTTGGCCTTACTGTTTTATGAAGAGCTCCATCATCTATATATTAAAATACTAACAGAAGGAAAAAGCATCCTGGTAATATATGAATAATTGTAGTGGCTACCCTAGCTCATGCATAGCTGCACATCTCAAGATAGGATTTGCATTGCATGGGTTGCCCTTCTCTTCCCAGGAAAAACAAAGCAGGATGACAACAAGCGACAGGCTGGATTTTCACTGTAAACTTTAAATGTCCTTGGTTTGGGGATGTAAGACATACCCTTCATGTTCCCTGGATTTAATTCCCTGTGACTTTTATAGTGGCAACAGCAGCTTATGTTATAGCTAAGCTTATGTGGAGTCTTTCATTATAACTAGACTATAAGATTTTTATTGGTAAATGTTGGTAAATATCAGTTTTGTCGTATACACACAAACTAAGGAAAAAATCGTTCTGATGACAACTGCTGTTTACAGGTAGGCAACAGAAGAATAGTGCTGCTTGAGACCTTATTAGCATTTACAGATATTTCCTTTGCATATTTTGACATGTGACATTGACAATTTGTGTTTTAATGGTTACTAAGCTTTAACTTTTGACTCTCATCATCTACCATCACTAAATAATTACTGTCTGATGCCCCTCAATATTTCCCACAGCTAGGGAAATTTAAATTGATACAAATAGAAAAAATGCTTAAAACCCATAATTTTGCACAACTGTGAACATTTAAATCTGTAAAAATAAAAAAAAGGTTTAAATAGAAACATTGATAGCAGTTGTCAACATTATAAAAATAAAAACTGCATTTTGCCAAGCTTAATTATAACTTCCTTTCTAGGTGCTGATAACTCTGAAAAATTCCCCTTTCTGGATGAAATTCTCCTGGTTTAAGACTAAGCAAGAAATTATTATTATTTTAAAAAAAAAAAAGATTCAGCAAAATCCCTTCACCTGCAATTTATTTTATGGAAAGGTGAAAAAAATATATTGTCCCCTTTTAAATCAATTTTAAGAGACTTTTTGCTCAGGGGGTAACATGTGTATGGCTGAAACTGACAATATGAAATGACACTTCAGTTAGCTTGTCCTCACTGTGAATTGCGCCTTTCAATTCACGCAAAGGACGAAAGAGACGGGAGTCCCTCACTGCTCTACTGCTCAGCTGAGCACTAGAACAGAGAAGGCTGGGGGCAAAGTTATCCTTAAACCACCATTGTGCTCCCCTGGATTCTACATCTTACTGGGGGACTGCACAGTCCCTGGCACATATTAGAGCAGCCTCAAGGCTGCCTTAATTTATGTTCTGCTACTTATGGCCTCCTAGCCAAGAACAGATGGAACACAGAGTCCAGGGAAGCCTTTTATGCACTGGGATTATTTGTGCCTTATTTATAACCTCTTCTGTAATGCTGGAGCAGAACCAAGAATAAATCTCATGAATGTACGGAAACTCAAGACCCAATTCTACAGCACTTCATATCCTGTGTAAGCCTATACATCACTGCAAGGAGGGATAGCTCAGTGGTTTGAGCATTGGCCTGCTAAACCTAGTGTTGTGAGCTCAATCCTTGAGGGGGCCACTTAGGGATCTGGGGCAAAATTGGTACTTGGTCCTGCTAGTGAAGGCAGGAGGCTGGACTTGATGACCTTTTGGGGTCCCTTCCAGTTCTATGAGCTAGGTAATCTCCATATTTTTATTTTATTTTTTTTAGAATAGGAATGTTCTGATTTGTTCTTACACCCAGGAGTCAAACTGTGACAATAAGTATGAAGTATATCCTGGATAAAGATGAGGAACTTGTAATAATGATAAATATGTAGCTTTTATGCAGCACTTTTCGTCCATAGACCTCAAAGCAACTTGCAAAGGACATTAAGTATCACTGTGTCTCACTTACAGGTAGGGAAACTCAGACACGGAGAGACAAACTGATGTATGCAAAGTCACACAGCAGGCCAGAGACAGAGACAAGAATAGAACCCAGGTTTCCTGTATGTCAGTTCAGCCTCCCAGAAGACACATGGTCTGTGGGAGCCCATCCTTTCTCATGGAAAAAAAATTATATAAACTACCATAGGAGAAAGAGGTTGTCAACGCACAATTTTACCACTAATCTCATACCATTTAATGTTTTCTTAAAGCCCCAGCATCTGGAGTCAGGTGATTACATGTCAATCATCTTTCATTAAAAAAATAAGGTTTTAGCCCTCAAATTGTGGAGAAAAGCTTGAAAAAGTGATCCTGAAAGGCTCAAACCCAGAAGGCAAATATCCCCCACCCCACTTCCCAAAAAAATCATGGTGTGAAATCCTGGTCCTGGTGAAATCAATGGCAAAACTCCCACTGACTTCAGTCGAGCCAAGATTTCACCAACTATTGGTATTATTATTGTTTAAATCTCATGATTTTTACGCCAATCTCATGATTTTTCAGGGGCCTGACTCAGGGGTTTTGAACGCTTGTGATTGGTAACAGTACTGAAGTTTCCCATATGGCAGCACAAACACAGTTCCTAACCTTTTTATGAACTAAACAGACCCTTTCAAACGCATAATGGCAACTCCAAACACACCATTGTCTGGGCTCTACAAACATCATTCCAAGTGCACTGTGAGAACCAGACTTACATAATGAAGACTCAGCGAAATCCTTTTAATTCCACAGCCCTCTACCCAAGAGAGCTCTCAGTCGTTAAAACGTCAGCGTCCCTTGAAAAGCTTGCACTATATCATAGGTTATCTTTTGACATTTTTAATTACACCATTCGGTTGCTTTCCAGCTCAGCAAGATACAGTGCTGTAGTCCGTCTCAAAGGATTTCTTTATATCGCCCAAATAAGGGAGGAGATTGCTTCCCAATGTTTGATTCTACCAGGGTTTATACTTTAATTTCTAACTGAGCACAGCACTTACTGAGCTCCAGACAGACAACTGTGGCCTTGCTAGCATACGCAGTCCTTTATTTGTAAGTTTGCATAATACTGATCTCTCCACAGTTATTTCATGGGCTCTCCCTTGTGTACCATCACATTCTAGATTTCATTTTTTATGATGAACTCTGTCCGTTCTCTTTTAAATTAAAGCTGTTTCACTATGACGTCTCCATGGTGCTATTTTTTATTTGAAAGGATATTTACAGCCTTTGGTGTAGGCAGTAAATATGTTTCCCTTTTAACATATCTTGGACCCAATATTCCGAAGAAAGAAAATTTGACCAACACACAAAAATACTCAGAAACATTACAAGCAACGTCACACTAAGAACTATCATAATTATTTCAAAGTTGAGGCTTACCAGACCTATCTGCGAATGCTGTCAGCAGCAGAATTATTTTTGTGCATGTTGGCTAACACCGGCAAATACTGTCTGAGGGAAACAGGCTAAAGCATCTTATTTCGCTCAGTTCAATAAAGTTGTTTAAAACAAACTACAGGAGAATGAAACACGAAGCAAAATATAATCTTGTTAACTGCAGACAGTTTACTGAACAAATCTTCACCACAGATTCAAGTCAATACTCTTATAAATGGAACACATTGAGGTCAGACATTTAAGCAGTCACACAGTAGGTGAAAATAATCACTGAATAAAAATAAGTAGGGTAAGATACAAGACAACAGAGCTAAAACTAAAAGGATGACTCCGCATTTGTGTGAATAATTATTCTGGCATTACTCTGTCCAACGCTAATCCTCAATGGCTCATAAAGGTTCAATCAGTCTTTAGTGTAGCCCAGGAATCATGGCTACAAAACAAAGAGTAACTGGATTAAAATCTTTACATGGTCACAGGTCATGTCTGTGTCACATATGGCCGCTTAAAGGAATATAAAGAAGAATCTACTAAAAGAAAATGACATTAGAAAATATAACTTCCTGGTGTAGGGGCTAGCTCAAACTACAGGGTAAGTGTTCTGGCAGTGTAACAAAGGTGAAGTATGATTAATATTTGAAAACTGTTTTCAGAATTATGTCAGTAAAATAATAAAACAAATAACCCTAATTGTAATGTTATCATTTAGAAACTATACTGTATACAGTTTGCTTAAAATATCCAGTGCTTCCAGACTTCCTGAAGCTGAATTTACCAATGAGAGATCAGCATGTATTTCTATTAAAAACCTTTCATAATTATTTTTAAAATGAAAAACATGTTAATGAAGCTGAAGCATTTCTCTTTGACTTCCTGCAGCTGTAAACTTCAATTTAAGAATTAACCTTTTTCATTCATAAACAGCGAGAGCAGCAAGGTTTAAAAAAATTCTCTAACGCGTACCAATAACAGTATATCAGCAAAGTTATCACATCATTACATGTACACATAGCAGAGCTGTCTATCCCCTCTGCCTCCCTCCCCACATGCTTCAGCATCTCTCTAAAAATACAGAACAAAATAAAAATTGCTAATAAAAGGTCATTTCTTACCTATTCTCACCAATGATTATGCCAGTCTGGGGGGGAAAATCCGCTAAACTGTTCTGCTATGTTAGTTTTTACAGTTTACTTTCCTGTGATATGCTGCTACCAAGAACACAGACAGCACTGCAGTGTGATAAAACATCTTGTTTTCTTTCTCAAAACTGTGTGGCATACACTGGTAGGAGCCTTCTTGAAATGAGCAGCAGGCTTTTGCAAAAGCCTTTTAGAAGAGACACACACGAAACATACTGTTGCTTGAAAGAAAATGTGCTGTGGAAACCATTAGCAGGAAAAGGGTGATTTTTGCCCTGTGTCTGGATGGGCTTTATAGCTTACAGTGCCTGCCTCAGAATTCCAGCTTGGTCGTTTTGCTTTTTCCCTACCAGATCCTCTTCCAGCCATCCAAATGCTTTCAGCAGACCCCCCAACGTTGGCTTGGGTAAATGACCCTTAGCCAGCAAGAGTATATTCCATTTGCTCTCCAAAGCACAAGACATAAACAAGGAAAGGGGCAGCCCATCGAGAATCATTGCCAGCTTGATAGCTCAGCCAGAATCTTTACTGTTGCAGTGCTCTCATCTCCTGCATGCTAATAAACCAGTGATGTCAGCAAGTCAAAGCCATTGCATCTGGACAGTTCAAATTGTCATTGGCCAGTGTCTATAATTTATTTACATGTAAATCAGGCTGTTCTTACCAATCAATAATCTCTGCAGACTGTTTAGAAAAAGACAAGAAAATCCTTTTATCTGGCTCACATGTATATGACAAACAGTTGTCTAGGTACCAACGATCAAAACTGAATGGTTTGAAGACACCAATTATCCTTCTAGACCTATGATCTATTTGTTGCTGACCAAATCTCAATATGAATCACTGCGTCCGGTGTAAGCTGTTCTAGCTCATTATCTAATATTACAGCAGGCTTTTAAAGAGACCAATTTTATAGCTCATAATTTTTCTCCTAACTTCCAATGCCCTCTTAATTTTATTCCCCACTAATTTCCTTCGATGCCCCACTGACCCTAGACGCAGCAGATTTGCACCCGCAGGGCTAAACATTCTGAGTAATACACATGATTATTAAGGTGGCATTTTTTTTAGTGCATATTTTATGACCTTTACTTATCTGGCCGGGAGAGTCATGAGGTTTTCATCTTTTGTGTATATCCCAGGTACATAATCCAGACCATAAGAATGAGATCACATAGTCAACAGAGAAAGAGAGCATCCCCATCACATGACATGATCTTAAAAGAAGAGAAACCATACGGAGTAAACGATGTTGTCAACTCTTGGGCTTTCATCACAAGACTGACAATATTTGGTGTTTTCTTTAAAGTTCAGCTCCTGGAGTCATGTGATTACATCAGAATCTGAGGTTCAATCTAGGAAAAAGTGTGTTTCTAGCCCTCATATGTGAAGACAAAAGCTTGGAACTGTGGCCTTTATAGGAAAACAACTGAAATAAAAAGACTTCAAAATGTATTACTTTTGGACCAATCTCATGATTTTTCAGGGCCTGACTCAGGATTTTGGGGCACTTGCTATTGGCAACGGTGAGTAAGTTAGCAAACTCTATATTTTGCAAATAAACAGCGATGAGTTTCCAATGCCATAAATGATGGATTTTATTATGTGATATAAATTTGGTTTAATTATGTGGCATTATACTCAATTTACCAAGGGCCAGATCCTCATCTGGCCTAAATCAACATAACTCCACTGACCTCAATAAAGATCCTCTGGGCCAGACTTTACTGAAATAAATATTTATGGAATTAGCCATTTTTAAAAAAGGAAAGTATCATTTTATTTAAATTACTGGTTCAAACACACGGCCCTGCATAGTAAGTTATATGCTCTAGTAAGGAATCAGGCTCTGATGTTGCAGTTGCATTCACGGAAGCAGAACCCTGAGGCTGCTCCAGACTGGCCCCTGGCTCTCCTGAGAGGCGTGGATGTATGTATACGAGGGACAAGAAACACAAAGTTGTCTTTAAGCCACTTTTGTCCCCTCTGCTGGGTCCTGTGCTGAGCTCAGCTCAGCAAGACTCAAGGAACTGAAACCCTCTGTTTCTACAGTTCTCCATGCAATTCTACTAAAGAGTAACAGTATCAAATGCTTTACTAAGGGTACACCAGGGATTTGGGTAGGTTTTTATCCCCTTCTCAAATTACACAATTCAACAGTGTATGTAGAAGAGAAGACAACCTCCCCCGGGCACACACTTTCACTGAATAGCCACATTTTATCTGTTCCTGCTTTCATCACTGTATAAGCAGGCTGGCTGTAAACTCAATCCTGAATGGTTAATGTGGATATAGCACAAGCATTTGGTAGATCCCTGAACAGGGCCAGCGCTTCCATTTAGGCAACCGCCAGGATTTGGGAGGGCGGCAGACTGCTATGGTGGACCTCCCGCAGGCATGCCTGCGGACAGTCCGCTGGTCCCGCAGCTCCGGTGGAGCATCCGCAGGCATGCCTGCGGGATGTCCACCAGAGCCGCGGGACGGGCGAGCCGGCCCTGCACCTAGGGCACCAAAACCCTGGCGCCACTCCTGGTCCTGAACAGTCTGCCTGCCAAGGCCCCCAAATGACATATTTTCTTTTTAATGTAGGATACGTTAATTCAAATATGTAGTAAATCAGACAAAACTCCACTGAGCAAAGAGCAAAATGAAGTTTGTTTACAGACTGATAATTTAAAGCAGAAACAAATTATATTTATTTACTGTAACAATTTTCGTTGGAAATATTGTTAAAACCACATTATATACAGATAAAAATGGGTTTCATAGAATCATAGAAGATTGGGGTTGGAAGAGACCTCAGAAGGTCATCTAGTCCAACCCCTGCTCAAAGCAGGACCAAACCCACTAAATCATCCCAGCCAGGGCTTTGTCAAACTAGGCCTGTCATAAACAGATAGTTAAGGGTTAATGTCTCTTTTACCTGTAAAGGGTTAACAAGCTCAGTGAACCTGGTTGACACCTGACCAAAGGACCAATCGGGGGACAAGATATTTTCAAATCTTGGTGGAGGGAAGTCTTTATTTGTGCTTTTTGGGTTGTTCTTTGTTCTCTCTTGGGCTAAGAGAGGCCAGAGATGCAACCAGGTTTCTCCAACTCTGAAACAGTCTTTCATGTTTCAAAATAGAAGTATTGGCTAGAAATGACGGTTAGATTTATGTTTGTTTCTTTTATTTGCAAATGTGTAATTTTGCTGGAAGGATATTTTACCTCTGTTTGCTGTAACTTATATACTTAGGCTAGGGGGAGGAGTCCCTCTGGTCTATGTAAAGCTGAGATCCTGTAAACATTTTCCATCTTGATTTTACAGAGAGAATTTTACTTTTTCTTCTTAATTAAAAGCTTTTCTTTTTAAGAACCTGATTTTTTCCTTGGGCTTAAAGACCCAAGGGACTGTCTGAACTCACCAGGGATTGGTGGGGGAAAGGAGGAGGGGGAAGTGAATTCCTCTCTGTTTTAAGATTCAAGGGAGTCTGAATCACCACTTCTCTCTCAGGGTAGCCCAGGGAGGGGAAGATCTGGAGGGGGAGAGGGGGAATGGTTTATATTCCTCTTTGTTTTAAGACCCCAAGGGATTTGTGTCTTGGTTCCCCAGGGAAGGTTTTTGGGGACAGAGTGTACCAAACACTATCTTGGTTGGTGCAGCGTTATCAGATCAGTAGGAATTAAATTTAGAGGGGTACATGCAGGTCCCTACTTTCTGGACGCTAAAGTTCAAAGTGGGAGTAAGACCTTGACAAGGCCTTAAAAACCTCTAAGGATGGAGATTCCACCACCTCCCTAGGTAACCCATTCCAGTGCTTCACCACCCTCCTAGTGAAATAGTATTTCCTAATATCGATCCTAGACCTCCCCCATTGCAACTTGAGACCGTTACTCCTTATTCTGTCATCTGCCACCACTGAGTACAGCTGAGCTCCATCCTCTTTGGAGCCCCCCTTCAGTTAGTTGAAGGCTGTTACCAAATCTCACTCTTCTCTTCTGCAGACTAAATAACCCCAGTTCCCTCAGCCTCTCCTCATAAGTCTTGTGACCTTGCCCCCTAATTATTTTCGTTGCCCTCCACTGGACTCTCTCCACATGCTTTCTGTAGTTGGGGGCCCCAAATTGGACACAATACTCCAGATGTGGCCTCACCAGTACCGAATAGAGGGGAATAATCATTTCCCTCAGTCTGTTAGCAATGTTCCTACTAATGCAGTCCAATATGTCGTTAGCCTTCTTGGCAACAAGGGCACATTGCTGACTCATATCCAGCTTCTCGACCACTGTAATCCCCAGGTCCCTTTCTACTGAACTGCCACTTAGCCAGTCAGTCCCCAGACTGTAGCAGTGCAAGGGATTCTTCTGTCCTAAGTGCAGGACTCTGCACTTGTCCTTGTTGAACCACATCAGGTTTCTTTTGGCCCAAACCTCCAATTTGTCTAGGTCACTCTGTATCCTATCCCTACCCTCCAGCGTATCTACCTCTCCCCCCAGCTTAGTGTCATCCACAAACTTCCTGAGGGTGCAATCCATCCCAGCATCCAGATCATTAATGAAGATGTTGAATAAAACCGGCCCCAGAACTGACACCTGGGGCACTCTGCTTGATACCGGCTGCCAGCTAGACATCGAACCATTGAACACTACCTGTTGAGCCTGACAACTTAACCAGTTTTCTATCCACCTTATAGTCCATTCATCCAGCCCATACTTCTTTAACTTGCTGGCAAGAACACTGCGGGAGACCATATCAAAAGCTTTGCTAAAGTCAAGGTATCACGTCCATCGCTTTCCCCATATCCACAGAACCAGTTATCTCACCATAGAAGGCAATCAGGTTTGCCCGTAGTGAATTCATGTTGACTGCTCCTAATCACCTTCCTCTCCTCCAGGTGCTTCAAAATGGATTCCTTGAGGACTTGCTCCACGATTTTTTTGGGAACTGAGGTGAAGCTGTAGCTCCCCAGATTCTCCTTCCTTTTTTAAAAGATGGGCACTACATTAGCCTTTTTCCAGTCATCCGGGGCCTCCTCTGATTGCCATGAGTTTTCAAAGATAATGGCCAATGACTCTGCAATCACATCCGCCAACTCCTTGAGCACCCTTGGATGCATTAGATCTGACCCCGTAGACCTGTGCATGTCCAGCTTTTCTAAATATTTCTTAACCTGTTCTTTCACTACTGAGGGCCGCTCACCTCCTCCCCATACTGTGCTGCCCAGGGCAGCAGTCTGGGAGCTGTCCTTGTCTGTGAAGACTGAGGCAAAAAAAAAAAAAAAAAGCGTTGAGTACTGCAGCTTTTTCCAAATCATCTGTAACTGGGTTGCCTTCCCCATTCAATAAGGGTCCCAGACCTTCCTGATCTTTTTCTTGCTAACATATCTGTAGAAACCCTACTTGTTTCCCTTCACATCCTTTGCTAGCTGCAACTTTCATTGTGCTTCGGTCTTCCGAATTATACCCCTGCATGCTCAAGCAATATTTTTATACTCCTCCCTAGTCATCTGTCCAAGTTTCCACTTCTTATAAGATTCCTTTTTGTGTTTAAGCTCACCGAAGATTTCTCTGTTAAGCCAAGCTGGTTGCCTGCCACATTTGCTATTCTATCTGCACATCGGGATGGTTTATTCCTGCGTCCTCAATAAGATTTCTTTAAAATACAGCCAGTTCTCCTGGGCTTCTTTCCCCCACATATTAGCCAGACTCCCAGGGGATCCTGCTCATCAGTTCCCTGAGGGAGTCAACGTCTGCTTTTCTGAAGTCCAGCATCCGTATTCTGCTGCTCTCCTCTCTTCCTTTTGTCAGGATCCTGAACTCGACCATCTCATGGTCACTGCTGCTCAGGTTGCCACCCACTTCTACTTCCCCTACCAATTCTTCCCTGTTTGTGAACAGCAAGTCAAGAGGAGCACGGCCCCTCGTTGGTTCCTCCAACACTTGCAACAGGAAGTTGTCCCCAATACTCTCCAAAAACTTCCTGGGTTGTTTGTGCATTGCTGTATTGCTCTCCCAGCAGATGTTAGGGATTCTTCAGTTCAAAGAGTAAATGTCTTTTGTATGAGAGCAAGGAACACCAAATACACACACTTCTGAATGGAGTGGCTCATGGTAATGACCATTACACTCCATCCTAAGTGTTGGAGGAGCTTTTAGCTCATCCCCTAACTGCGTGCATCCAGCCTCACACATGCAACTGATCCCAGAGTTACCATACAACTGGGTTTTCCTGGACACAACCTCTTTTTTCTCCTCCATCCAGGACAATTTTTCTGCTCCAGCCTTTGCAGGTCAGAAAAGGCCATCTCTGCAACTGGACTGGTCCTTCCCCTGCATCTGCTGGATCCTGCCTGCCCTGGCCCAGTCTGACAAGTAAGCGGAACTACCAAGTGCCTCTTGGCCAGTGTGCCTGCCCCACCACAGGGCCTCAGAGCCTGGCTGGGAGGGGTGATGGGGCCAGGCCCCTGCTCCCCACTCTGGGGAGGGGAGACGTCTGCAGTGACAGGCTAGCTCTGCGTCCTGGGCCTGTGCCAGCCACCCCGCCACCATGACAGGGAACATGACACTGTCCCCCATCTCGAGTGTGAGGCCGCAGGTACCCCATCCAGCACCCTCAAATATCCCTCCCTGTACACACACATCCACCCAGCACCCCAAATACTTCCTCCAGCCCAAATGCTCCCCAACTGTACTCCCTCACCAGCTCGCCCTTCCCCCGGCAGTGTCTTCTATTTGGTAACTTGAAATATGGTAACCCTAAACCTGCAGCTATTTTCCAGGCACAAAACCACTCCCATTTCCATTGCAAACCAGGTGGTAGAGCAAGCAGATATGATCCACCTGAACTAACAGTCTTTTATTGTGCACAGACTGGTCACACTCCCATTTTTAATTTTTTTTTTTTTTTTTTTTTTTGCAGGCAGTGTCAGCTGCTCCTGCAAAAGTGGCTGTGCAGAATCAGACCCTGGGGCTGAAAATTTAGCTCCCATAGTCAGCCTGTTCTAGCCCTGCCACTCATCAAGTCTAACTTCTGTGGCCTATTTGTTTGGCTATTTATGTTGTTAACCAAATACTGCTGGAAATAGTAATTACATGCAGAATTCCAAGATTTTAGGTACTAGTTGACACACAATGGTACAATGAAGGTGCAGGTCGTGACCTCATGTAACAGCCCCATAAAACAAATGTTTATAGCCATGCAGCTGACCTAGGGGTTAGCTAAGAAGAAGAAACCTTTGCACCACAGGAGAGCGTATATTTCTCCTCGCTCCTGGCAGATTTCCTCCTCCAATACTTGAGAGACAAAGTATCCTCAAAGTACAATAATTATTGTACAAAAATTATTCTGAGACAAAACAGATGAGATTGTTCAAGTTTTGGTTCCAAATTTCTCATAAAAATGTGCTTTTCTCTTCTGGAAAGGTGCTGAATGGGTTTGTAATCATCACTTTCATATTAACTGCTCTCCTGCCTGTGAAAACACCACACATGTTCCAGTAACTCCAGAGGGCACATTGTATTCCCTGTGACTGAGGCTGTGCATCATGCAGTTTAAAGGGGTGTTTCATTAAGGAGAAAGGTGCTGGCCAAGCAAACTGAGCTTGTTTCATAAAGGTCACTTGAATGACTTTTACAACTACGGAGATGAATCTTGCCAACACTCGGATGCAATTATTGCTCCGAGCTATCATTTTGTTCAGAGAAGAACTTTGGGATGGGATTTGGAAATTTAAAAAAAGGACAAATTATTATAATCAAAACTTAGAATCCCACTCCCAAATTAGGCAGTGCAAGGGCAATAATTATGCCAAAGAAATGTGACATCCTTTTTTGCTGTTGTTAAGGCAGAAAAACTGGACTCTATAATGGCCACTAATTTGTACAAATTCATCCCTACAGCTAGCGTGCGGGAACTGTCATTTTAAAAGCACACAAGCTTTTTTCAACAGCTCGGTTTACTGATTACCTGTCTGTCAATGTGGATTCATGTAACATTGTTTATTCTTTAGACTGCAAAAAATAATACATTACATGGCAAGTGTAGCAGTGGCAGGTAATCGTCAGTGAGGTCACCAAGCTCCTAAACCAGACGGGTGTCAGCTCAAGTTGCCTTTCTGAATTATTTAGTGAACATCCTCTCAAGAGGTTGACCAGGCTTGTCAGGGCAGCCTGCTACAGAAAGAATGTGGTCACTTGGGGATGACTCATGGATTAGGAGCTGCCTCTGAGGCTTCCTTAAATGGCGTTCAGTGAATATGCAGCACCAAGTTGCAAATCCTGCTTTGGAACTTGATTGCTGGCACTTTCTATTTAGCCAGAGTAAAACTGCAGCTGGTCAACAATCACACGCAGCTTGGAGAATCAGAGGAAGGCACATCAATGAAAGAATGGAAAAGGAAACACTGTTAGATAAAAGCAGCAGTGACCTACTTACAGTACATTTCAGAAGGGACATTACCACCTTTGGATAGGGAAAAAAACATCTAATGTCCAATGCACGTATTTTCAGAGGAGATACAGGCTGAGGAATCTACAAATACCAGGCGCCAGGTTGTAAAAAGCCTTGCCCTAAACACACAGTGCTAAGCAACGCTCCTGATTTAAACCTACAAAACAATACGTCTATTCAACAGCATGCACTGGCTGGAATTCTTCTTGCAATTGTGGTGGTGACTGTTGGTGGCGATGGTGGGTTATTTTGTTGCTGTACTCCATCACAGATCCTTTGTTTGCGCACCCTAAGGCCATGTCTACACTATGGGATAATATCGAATTAGCTAAAATCGGTTTTATAAAACTGATATTATAAATTCGATTTCATGCGGTCACACTAGGCACAGTAATTCGGCGTTGTGCGTCCTCCATGGTCCGAGGCTATACGTCGATTGCGAAAGCGTGCTGTGGGTAGCTTCTTCCGAGCTTATCCCCATATGTTCCTCTGGCAGCGCTCCCGCACTTGAAATTCTGGGTTGAAACATTATGTCGGTGGTTCTGGTAAATGTCGTAGTCATTCCATCCTCGGAAAAACATCACTGACAACCTTCGCGCCATTTTTCATTGGATTGCCTGGCAGACGCCAAATGCACGGCAACCCATATGAG
>NC_133785.1:35686365-35830804 GCF_003597395.2 Chelonoidis abingdonii | reverse complement strand
TGGAGTACAGAAATCGATTTAAGGAGCCCTTTATATCGATATAAAGAGCGTTGTAGTGTGGACGGGTACAGTGTTAAATTGATTTAACGCTCTTTAAATCAATTTAAACGCGTAGTGTAGACCAGGCCTAAGCCTCTCAAACTTCAGATACACACAGCAAAAGCTCACTTTCTCCACATTATTTTACCCACAAAAATGCAAAATTGGTTGTTTTACAGTCATTTTTTCAGTCCCCCCCCCAACCCTTTGCGATTTGCACAGAAAATCTGATACATTTGATCATAAGAATGTCACAGTAGGGGACTTACATTGCAGAAGAACATGGTGCAGGGATAAACCACTAGACTGTTAATCCAGAGCCATGGGTTCTAGTCCTGGCTCTGCCACTGAACCGTTGGGTGGCCTTGGGCAAGTCACTTCTTCTCTCAGTGCCTTTGTATTCCTTCCCATTGTCTGTCTATGTTGTATGTTCTTCAGGGTAGGCATGAGCTCTCCCTGTGTGGGGTTTGTACAGTCTGCAGGAGGGGGCCCTGATCTCAGTTGAGGCTAATGAAATACAGCATCAGCCAGTCTTATTAATCAGAGCCACAAGTCATTTTGAAGCATGGCTAGTAAATAAATACTCTCTTGTTCTGCATATTTCTTGCCTGCACCACACCCACTGTGTTCCTTCCTAAAGGATCTTCAGCACTGCAGGGGATGCGTTATTGCCTCATGAATGTGGACTAAAGAATGCAGTAAGTTGATTAGTGAGTGGTTTTCACAATGAGTCACTTTCTTTTCAATTCCTCTTTTCGTGACCATTTGCAGTACAATGTGTCAACTGGTAGGGTCAGAAGGGCACAACCATACACAGGAGATAGCTAAGGTGGGTAGGATCAGAGTTGGAGAGGGACAGGCTGCTGTTGGCAAAAGCTGAAGGAGAAACAATGCAGTGAAGCAACTTCCAGGTGCCATCAACATCCTCAGACACTAGTCAGCAGTGTGCTGATCTGAACAGTAACCTCAGCTCCTGGATATGACCACACAGGGAAATGAAGACACAAATACACCTTTGGATTCTCGGAATAAAAATCCCCAGCTGAATGAGAGAAAAAGTGAGCAGCTGGTAGACAGAGAAGGACTGATGGCCTCAGAGGAGAAAACCTCCCATTTAGAACTAACATGGGTTGGAATGATGAAAGCTAGATTTGAGGGAAAACAAGCTAACCACAGAAAAATGAAGACTTGTGGCCTTTCAAATAAAGTTGGATCAAATCTGGCAACTCCTTTTTGTTAATAGGAGCCCTGCAGATCAGATTCTTCCCTCTCCAGGACACAGGGCCGGCTCCAGGTACCAGCGCAGGAAGCAGGTGCTTGGGGCGGCCAATGGAAAGGGATGGCACGTCCGGCTTTTCAGCAGCAATTTGGCGGCAGGTCCCTCGGTCTCTCTTGGAGGGAAGGACCGGCTGCCGAATTGCTGCCGAAGAATGAAGTGGTGCATTAGGGCTGCTGCCGGTCGTGGCTTTTCTTTCTTGCCCCTTCTTTGCTGATTGGGGCAGCAAAAACGCTGGAGCCAGCGCTCCCAGGATGCCTGAACTAAGGGATTTGTCTCCCAGTTTAAAAAAAAGAGAATGTTGCTGAGTAGCCAAAGAGGCTGCACCATCCTGATTTCTACAGTTCTGCTGGTGGTTGCAAAAAGCTGTTACAAGCTGCAAGAAGAAGCAGTGAGATCCAACAGGAGGATTCTTTGATCTGATTTCCTCCTGATTATAACGCTGTCTTTGTAAGGAGAAGTTAACAGTTTAGGAGACTTGAAAAATTGTTTGGAAGACATGGGCTATGAATACACTCTTCCTTTTTCAGACAGATTAGGTTTTTTTTTTTCTCGGGGGAGGAGGGGTGTTGTCACAGACATCCCCAATTTCAATGCCAGAGGGAGTTTTGGCTTTTTTGATCAATGCATTAAAGAAATTGTAAAAGTAAATGAAAGGAGGGGAGAGAACAAACTTCAGATGGTAACAGTGTATCCTGAAAACTTGGATTTTTTTATATTTTTGCTTCAGTTTGCCTAGGACTCAGGCTTTTATCTGTATGTTGGTTAATGCCTGGCTTTACACGTTACTCCTGCTGTTACAATTGCTACCTTTGATCTGAAACGTAGAGACATGCATAGAAGAGAAGTTGATGGCTGATTTTCTAGATGTTAATGTGTAACACTGGTTGCAATTTTTAAATATGTAGTTTGGCAGCAGGCCATATGAGGGGGGCAGTATACTCCATGTTTTCTGCACCCAGTTACTTTCATAGCTGTAATTCTATTTGTAGAAATAATTATTTACATATATTAATAAATTATCCAGTATTATTTGCTCGGTCCTGCAAAGCCCTAAGCACCCTCAACACCTATTGCGTATGGGTGAAATACACCCTCGTGCAGAGGTCCAGCAAAAGGCCTATAAACCACTGAAGTCCTAATTAACATCTCAGAATAGAGTTTACATGGTAAATAGGCCTAATGCTGTACTGCGAAGAATTTCTCCTTATATTAGTAACAGATTAGTCATATTGTAGATCAGAGGTTCCCAAACTTCATTGCATGAGAACCCTCTTCTGGCATTAAAAATTACTACACAACCCCAGGCGGGGGGTGTCATAAACAGATAGCTAAGGGTTAATGTTTCTTTTACCTGTAAAGGGTTAACAAAGGGAACCAAACACCTGACAAGAGGACCAATCAGGAAACCGGATTTTTCAAAGGCTCAGGAGAGGAATGTTTGGCTCTATCTTGTCTGGTCAGCTATGAGAGGGGATCTTTTTCTATCTTCAAGCTTCTAATCTTCAGTTTCCAAGTTGTAAGTACAAAGGTAGAAAAACAATAGGCTGTTATTGTTTTTTTTGTATTTACATGTGTGTAGTTGCTGGAATGTTTAAATTGTATCTCTTTTTGAATAAGGCTGTTTATTCATTTTTTTTTAAGCAATTGACCCTGTATTATTTGTCACCTTGATACAGAGAATATTTTTATGTCTTTTTTTTCTTTTTTATATAAAGTTTCTTTTTAAGACTTGTTTGAGTTTTTTTCTCTCTGGGTAGGCTAAGGAACGAAGGGAGGGAAATTCTCTTTGTGTTAGATCTACGGAGGGTGAATCTCTGCAGCACCAGGAATTGGTGGGGGGAGAGAGAGAGAGAGAATCTTTTCTGTTTCCTTGTATTTGGGTTTGTCTCTTTGTAAGAGAGGAGACATGCTTCTTGGTATTGTGATGTAAAGAGGTTGCATCAGTAACTCTCAGGTTAGCCCAGAGAGGAAAGTCTGGGTGGGAGAGAGAGGGGGAAGGGAAGTGGGTTATTTCCCTTTGTTGTAGACTCAAGACATCTGAGTCTTGGGGGTTCCCCAGGGAAGGTTTTGGGGAGACCAGAGTGAGCCAAAACACTGGAATTTTTGGATGGTGGCAGTGAGATAAAATCTAAGCTGGTAATTAAGCTTAAAGGAGTTTATGCTAGTACCTCATATTTGAACTCTAAGGTTCAGATTGAGGAATTATACTATGACAGGGGGCCTGTAACCTGAGTCCCAACATGCAGGGCTGAACCCCTCAGGCTTTGGCCTCAGGGGTGGGGCTCAGGCTTCGGCCTTGGGCCCCAGCAAATATAAGCCAGCCCTGGTGACCCCATTTAACTAGGGTTGCAACCTATTTTGGGGTCCCCACCCACAGTTTGAGAACCGCTGCTGAAGATGATCTCTCAGTACGTGGATAGAAAACCATGATCTGTACTGAGTACAGTAGGTTTTCTTGGCCCGTTGGCTACTGCTCATGGTTATTCTTTCCCCAGAGCACAGAGGACTGTGTCCCATAAGGGCACCATATGATTCTATGAGCACAATGAAAACCGAGCCTGTTTTGAATTTCTGTTTTGTGGGAGGAAGCAGGTTGTTAGGATGCAAAGCAATATCTGATCCTCTTCTTTTGTACTGCACTGTGTGATCCTTGTCGTAAGGCTGTTGGATATGCTATCGGATTTGCTGCACCTACTGAAGTTGGTTAAAAATGATTTTATGTTTACACAGAGATACACACATATCCCCCTCCCCCCACACATCTCCATGCGAATTAGGAGTCAATCTGCAGCTAGTGACATGAACTGACTCCAGGCTGAATGTGTATTTTCTTTTTCTTTTCATTCTGGAGAAATCATCAATTCCTACTAAAGTTATCAACTGTCACTTTAAAGCTACAAATCCTAGAGTAAAAACAAATACAGTGTCCTCCTGTGACCAGCTGTCAAGGGCTCTAGTCTCAGTGTGGAAGAGTTTACAAAGAGAGACCTGGTTATCACTTGGCTGATCTGGGATGGCTAGAAAAGTAAAGGAAAAGCTGTTGCAGTGGTGGGCACCTAGGGGGAAGGGCCTGAGTTCTTGTTCCTTTCAGTTTGCTGTAAACTGGAAAAGGCTGTTACCCAATTTTCTGAATTTATTTGCTTTTGTTCTTGTATCTTCTTTTTGTTAACAAAGCTAGTCCTGAGGAAAGGCCCTTGAACTGGGCTGTAGTTTAGGACTTTACTTTGCCTTATGTGGCTGATGTAAGCTAGCGGGTAGACACAGCTACCAATATTATACCTGGAGGAATTCCGTGCTACTGCGCAATGCAGAATTTTGTAGAAATTAATGTTGGGTGTGCAGAATTCCCCCCCCACACACACACATAAAAATGGGCTGCAGAGATGTTGGCACTAGGGACCACTGGACCCAGCAGAACCCAACTCACAAATAGAAGACAAGGCCAGAGTGAGGGAATTGGAGGGTTCCCGGCAGTAGCAGTTCCCAGCACACCCTGAATGAAGGAGGCAGCGGGATGCAGCAAACTCTGTGTAAGCCTGGGATCTAGCATCAGGCTTTTTCTCTCTTAAAATAGCCAAATTACAGCTCTAAGTGCATAGAGAGAGGAATTGCACAGGAGATGCTTGCATTTACTTGCAGTAGGTCTGAGTACACTGGTTCAAGTCAGAGCTATCAATTTCTCTTTCATTCGCATCACAATTCACTGTGTACAAGAAAAAGAAAACAGTACCTGAGGAGTATAATATGATTACTCCATTTTTAAACCGTCATGCTGTACCAAGCTACTGCAGCGGGCTTGAGATACTGGCAGATCTTACATGTCACAGACACTGCTGAGACACAATGGAGGAAGATACAGACTGAATTTCAATCAATCACTGGATCTTCTGTTTTTATAATCACCTTAATGCTAGACACTTGAAGCGCTTAACAGTAATAAGCCTTCTTCAGAGCCTCGAGCCTTAACTATGCATTATTAGATTTTTTGGTTTTGTATTTTGGTTGAATTTTAAACAATGGCCGTGTTTGTTTTTTTCCCCTCTGTCCTTCTTTCAGCTTGACAGTATTCTCATTTCAGGAGGAAAAGATGGTCTCTTTAACAATATCTCCAAAGATCTAGTTAAAGCATGTATCTGAATGTAAGCTAAATAAACTGAACACTGTATTTTTTTTAAACTAAATATTTTTCTTGGGGCCTTTCCATAGCCAATAAAGCTTTTTCCAAAAACATGCAACGAAGGAAATTCATAAATCTTCTGCTACTCTTGTGGGATGTTTTCCAAAGATCTAAACCTTTGATCAGTCACCCAAATTAATTTTCTATTTACAATAAAACTCACTCGGCTGTTTTGACATAGACCCCGGCAGCATTCGTTCTTTCATTCTAGCTCTTTTTACTAGCTGATGTTGTCTGGGTTAATGTCATGTTAGACATTTTTGGTTTGAAACATACCCACTGGGGTGCTTGAAGGCATTGCTTATGCCTCGAGTCCATCTTCCGCCATCCGTCTTCTGTCCCCTTTACTGCGGCCCCATCCTTCTAGTGGGTGAGGCCCGGAGATGACGCCTTCTGGAGTCCATCAACATACCTCCTTCATCAGCAGACAGGAGTGCTCTTGAGTGGCTTTCCATGTCACAGGATGGTGGCAGTTCACTGGCCCAAGAGCAAACGACCATTCTGAAGATTCCAATTAGCTTTCCTGAAGAGCAGTGCCCAGTCCCACTAACTTAGATTGGCCATGGTCAGCATTATTCTATAACTCCATAAAGATGTGCTGCAGCACGGCAAGACGACGCACCTAATTTTCAGTGGCATGTATTTGTCCCTCTGCCTCCTGCAGAGACATTCTCACAACTCTCTTTCTTTTCGCATTCTCCTTTCTGCTCCTCTGTGTGTACGAATGCGTTCTTAATGTCATGTTGCGTGCACTGACTTACCCAACCTGTGTGAGAAAATGTTTTTCATGTACATTTTGCCTGGACGTGCACGAGCATCTGCTACTAGAAATCATATTTTTTTGGTCCATTAAGTCCACACAACAGAAATGAGAGCAATGCCATGAGACTCTCCCTAAGAAAAGCAGGAATCTCAGCAAAGGCCAAAACATACCATGGCTAAGAAAAGCAACATGGTGATCATCTGGAGAAATGGCAAAGAACAAAACTGCCTCCCGTAAGCATATAGTGATGCAAACCAGGGAGTTTTCCTCATGTGTTTGCCACATGCCCCCACATGAAACAAAAAACTGTCACAGTTGACAGTACCATGATTGCAGAGAGATCCCTCATTTGCAATGTTTGATACTGGTACAATAGCTTCCAGATCACTGCCTCCATCTGTCTCCTCAGCAAGGTGTGAATATTTCAGTAATGATGCACATTCATTTGCACGTGCGCGCCTGAGCATCTCCATGCTGACAGATGAATCTGTGGCATTCTGGATGACGGAACGATTGTGCAATTTCCTGAAGTTCTTTTTAGAGCTAATCTACTGGAGCTGGGTTACACCTCTTACACATTGCAAGGGAGGCCAGGGAGGATGACAGTCCTGATCCAAAGACCCTTGAAGTCAACAGAAAGCCCCATTGGCGTCAGTTGGCATTGGATTGGGTCCAATATCCTTCAAGGAGGTTGCAGAACCAACCTGATACTCTTGGTTGGCAAATATCTCTTGTGACCAGAACACAGCAGAGCTGCCTGCATGCACAGACAGGTGAACACGCTAACGCTCAGTGATTGCATCGGCAGAGGCTGCTGGGTAATAGCTAATCCATCTAGGAGGAGGAGACTTCCTGCACGACAGTCTTGCTTTGCACAACTTCTGTGACATGAGTGTGACAGACTGACAATACTCTGTCATATTCTGAGCTGCCCTTAGAGAATTAAGATAAAACTTCACTGAAGTAGGTCAAACCTTATTGAACTAAGGTTAATACTTGGGGAGGGAGAGGTGTACACCGTATTCAAAATGTAATTGTGCAATTTTGTTCTAGTCTCTAGTAGGGAGAGGGGATGCTAACCTCTTTCCTCTGTATCAGCCTTTGATGCCCCCACACACACCCAGAGAGAGATGCATATACTAGTTCCAACTAGATTCTCCAGCAGACAAAGAAAATACTTTTGGATAAAAGCCTGGGTTGTAAATGGACTCACAGCCTTCTTCCTGATCCAGCACTCAGACAGGATCCATGGCCATGGAGGGCCCCAGTCCTTAAGGGAGCACTGGAAAGACTTGACCTACCCGTAAGACCACGTGCTTCTTCTGAGCTGAAGCGTCGATGATCTTGTAACCACAAAGAAACCCTGAAAATGGGGTGATGCCTGGTAAGGTTATTAGCAAACATGTAGGTTCTCTTATTGGTTTTGGTTTGTTTTCTCTGTAATGAATAAGAATAAACTAGACTTACTTTGATCGAACTGTGTGGCAGCAATCGCTGTGTTGTTAGGCTCTGCAAGGAAAGCAAAGAGGCCTGGGTAGGCAGACCACCTGTGCTGGGAAATGCACAGTGAAGACAGGGAACTGTGCAGCCTGGGAATACTGAGGTCAGAAGGGAGAGAGAGAGGCGGGTCTCCACCCAGAAAGGCAATGACTAGGGAGCTGGAAGCTGAGAACGGGTACCCTTGTTGAAACACGGAGGGGGATATGTAGGTGCAGTTGCCCTGAACTGTGACAATGAGCATCTGTATCAGTGATTCAGTGGCCTAAAAGTGCAGCTTTTGCTCCCTTTTGGAGGTAGACTGGGGCTGATACTGATGCCAGAGACAGAATGTGGAAGTCGCTATTTAAAGCATCATGCTCCCTTTTCCACACTGAAATCACCATGAGCCACTTACCAGCCTCCTTCCTCAGATCTGCTGCACCGTGGTAAACCCTGGCCCTTCTCTTCTCCAGGCAGCTTTCACCACAGAGCTCTATTTTTGCCCCCTCTGTACTTTAGACTTGAAAATTTCATTGTGACCGAAAGTTGCCAAATTCACTCAGATTGCTCAGAAGGCAAAGCTTGAAGAAGACATTTTATGACACTGATTCTCAGTTATTAAAATCTGACACTGACTGGAAGGTGCTGAGATGTGACAACGAGGTCCCGGTTACAGGACCAGCTGCACCTTTGACTTTTCTCTGTTATCACTGAATGCACCCCTCTCAGGGGTGAGCCCACTTGCCTTCACCTGTCCTGGGATGGAATCCCACAATTCTCCCACTAGGTCTTGAGCTACTGCCCCCGTGTGCCGCCCGGAATGTCTCAGCAGGCCTCGCAGAGCTCGGGAGCTTTCTTAAAGCAAAGTATTGTTTAATCTTAACAGTAGATTCCAGGGCCAGAAGGGACAGTGTGATCATCTAGTCTGTCCTCCTGTATAACACTGGCCAGAGAAATTCCTCAAAATAATTCCTAGAGCAGGTCTTTTAGAAAAACATACAATCTTAACTTGAAAATGGCCAGTGAAGAGAGCCTCCACCACCACCACCCTTGGTAAATTGTTCCAAACACAGCACTGGACTTTTAAAACAATAAAATAGTCTATAAGCATATCTGTCTTCCCTGAGGCTTTCCATCCCCTGGCAATTAGCAAGCCCCAAAAGCTTTAGACTCTCTCTGCAGGACCTATTGGTGTCTCTCTGTGTCAACCTGTTCTACCATGAACAGCTCACTGACCACTCCCTCCCTCCCCACATTGTCCCTTTCTAACTGTTCAGTTTCCTTGAGCTGTTAGTTTCCAGTCTTGGCACGGGGGGCGGGGGGAAGTAACTTACCTGGTGTTTGTAAATAGTATCTTCCCAGTTTAATAACACGGCATTTTTTCTTAGCCATCTTAACATGATTAGCAGCAAGTCACTAATCTAGGGCCAATGTATTGCCTTCCTGTTAGTTTCCCAACAGCCCTGCTATTAAACTAAATCATACCATGCATTCAGCAAACATTCCATCCCAACATAGCTATAACAACCCTGCAAAGAGCAGATTCAGAAATCATTACACATCAGCACCAAGCACTTTGCATGCAGGATAAGAACCTATATAGAAAGGAACAGAAATAGAATCTGAACTTTTCGTCTAACATTTCTTTGTCTCCTACTAGCTTCAAGCCACTTATTTATGCTATTACTCATCAACTTTTCATAGAGTTAAATCTCCTTGAAAGCTTTTTCACCAGCTTTCTTTGACGAGAATAAGTCGCCATGTTGCAAAGTCTGATCTGATCTTTGTTTAGGGATTCTACCCAACTTTCACTGATGTTACTTGGAACGTCTCACATTTCAAAGACTTTTATTTTTGGTTTATCTTTGCAAAATAAAAATAATAAAAAATGTTGTTTCGGAGTCTAGTTACTATTACTAGATGGAAACAGTGCATTTGCCTATCACAGCAAATACATAACCAGGCACTTAAAAGCAATGAATAGCTCAAAACATCTCAATTCTTATCCTACCCACATTAGAAAAATGTATGTGGCTTGTTAAATGCCAACTATAAAGAAAAGATACTTTTTTGGGGGGAGGGTGTTACTATAGGTCTTTGGGAGAGAGTACAGGAATAAACATATAATGTATTATGCCCTTTGGAGGAAAAATGAAAAGCTTGTTCAGGATTCACACTATGCTTTTTATACCCCTTTAGGGGTATGTGTACACATGCATAGGGCTTATGAAAATGAGGGGCTGAGAATACTGCTTAAATCCAAGCATCCAGTGCTACGCTTCAGCTAAGATGTTAGAAAAATGAGTGCGTACTGTACTGTTAAGTTTTTGAGCCCTTATTTAGGCTCCTAAATAGGTAACCTAATTTTCAAAAGTGTCGGGCATTTCCATGGGAGACGCTGAGTCCACAACACATTGAAGAACCAGGCCACTTATTCAGGGGTTTAAAAAAGGACTTAGATGCCTAACTTTAGGCACCCAGGTTTTGAAAGGCTTTTCCTGCATTCCTATCCCATTTACTGATGTACCTCACTGCTAACCTACATCTGCTGTATCCTGTGGAGGAGCTTGTCAATGCTGTAAAGCGTGTCAACGGATTTGGTGGCGTTGTGATGCAGACAACTGTTCAACTTCGCCCAGCATTCTGGGCATGCTTGTGAATAAGACTGAATGAACTCAGGTGTCTATCAGGTAGAGGCCAGTATGGTGTATTAATCACATTTGATGCCTGCTATTTCTTCCTTCCCCCGTTGTTTTAATTAGAAATAACATTGTTATTGTAACTTGAGTTTTTTTTCATTCTTAGGAATAAACTTCTTTATAGAATTATATATTGAGATTTCATTGTGCTTTCTGTGTTTGTATTAGATTTTGCTAGCTTATAACAAACCATGAAATTCACCACTCCTGCCACAAGCAACCCATGAAATATGCCACCCAGACTGTGATTTATATAGCACCTGACTCATGGAAATTAAAAGGCTTTAATATTCCCTCTAAGACCTTATATAACTGAAATTGTACACAGCTGAATTTGTAAAAAATATGGGGGCACAAACTATTTCATTGTTTTATCTGCCTCAGAGGTATGGATATTAAACTCAGGATAAAAATAATTTGCTCAATATTAACTAATTTGAGTGTATAATTTGAACAGTCTTCTTGACAATACGCTTTCTAGTCTGCAAGCTATTTCATTTGCTTCTTTTCCAACCATTTGGATATTATGTAGAGGAATATATTTAACAATACAACTTCTTCAGGGGTAATTTACTGCTAATTAGGCAAAACATATTCTGGCTGAAATACAGTAATTGAGAATTGTCTCTGCCTTGTAATATTTAATAGGAAGAGGACTGTTTCCCAAAACCACACCAGGAACGTCCACCAAATACAATACACAAATAGCCAGCTGCATCAAAATCATTACAAAAGCCCCATGGGCCACTGTGAAGAGGTTGCCATGTCAGCTGTCAAATCTGTATGGGTTAAATACAGATCAATCCCAAATTCACATGAAAGGGGACTAAGGTGAAGTCAATCAAACTGCTGAGTTTGAAAGCTGAATCCCTTTAGAATTATAGCGCATCCCTTTTCAAACTCTCCGAAACCAGTTTCTACATTACAAAACACAACAAAACTTTCATCATGTCATGATCTATGGGGAAAGTAATCAGCACAGTAAAGGAAGATTATGATTTGGGTTGGAGTAGGACTACATTGGATCTGAGTCCACCAAAATTTGGACACTGCTTTCAACATACTCCTCCTTGCACTTGCTCCTTCTCTGGAGAGTTAGCCATGTGGTCACTAGACCATCCAGTCAGACCTCCTGTGTATCACAGGCCACCAACATCCATACACTAAACCCAGCAACTAGGGTGGCCAGGTGCTCAGTTTTCGACCGGCAAGTCTGGGGACCTGACAGTGTCCAATCAGATCTGCTGACCCAAAGTCCGATTACTGCAAGCATGGGAGGCACCACTCCAGCTCCTACTCAGCCAGGGCCGCCTTCTACCTTTGTTGGGCAGCTGCAGCTCCCAGCCCTAGCTCCACAGGCAAGTCCCTCCTGACCCTGGGCAGCTGGGGGTGGGAGGGGAAAAGCAGCAAACGACAGAAGGAAGGGAGAAGAAGAGTGGATGGGAGCGGGCCTCAGGGGAAGAGGTGGGGCAGTGGTGAGACTTTGGGAGAATAGGCAGGGCAGTGGAAGGCCTCGGGGGAAAAGGCAGAGTGCGGGAGGTTGCAGCAGTCTTGCTGGTTTTTAAATATTACCAAGTTGACAATCCTACCAACAACCAAAATGAGATCAATGTTTTACAAAACACACTGCCTGCTCATTCCCACTCCCCTCACTTCCCCAGCTGATACGGTAGATACAGACCTCTGAAGACAATGCAAAGACTTCTATTGAAGCCAATTGATCAGGATCTTGGTGTATTTCATCTAGCTTCTGCCCTGTGGCAGAGAATGGCTGAGCAGCACCAATCACCTACGTGCGGTGTTGCCTGCTGCTCACTGACCCACTTCTAACCAAAGGGCCCAGATCTTAAAGATCCTGCTTTGCAATTAACCCCCTCCCCGAGACCATGAGGGCATATTGACCATTGTGAAGTGAGCCAACAATAAGCACAAGAGCCATTTGTGAAATCAAATTGCCCAGCATAAAAGCGTGACTTGTATTTAACACAAAGGGCAAAGTCATTCTTTAATCCTATTGCTGCAATGAGCCATTATTCGTTAAGCATGCTGAAAAACCACAGGCCATTTCTTCATATTTTTTCCCACCCCACTGTGCTGCATGCAGCATTATCTTCAAAGAGTGAAACAAACAAGTTTGCTAAACATTAGCAGACTAAATTCATCAGCCTTCTAAAAGTAATTACTGCTGCCAGAGATTCTGTTGATCTCGCTGTTTTGTGGCTCCGAAAGTATTTTGCCGACTGCTCTATCATGGATTGCTCTTCACAGGGAGATCTTTGTGACAATGAATGAAACATTTTTCTAAAACGTAATAAAAAACAGGTGGAGATCAGAAGGAAGCTTTTTCTTTGCAAGGATTTAACTTTGTAACCAAATGAATAACACAACCCATTTGGGTTGAAACAAAAATCACAACTGCAGTCGGTACTGCAAATTAGCTTTACAGTGGCACTACATGCTGCCATGTTATAGTTAAGGTATTCACACGATGCCCCCTTATTTTAAAGGCTTATAGTTGAACTATAAAAATTCATTCTATGCAGAAACTATTATCTCTTTATTTATATTGCAGTAGCAGACAAGAGACCCAAATTAGGGATTAGGGCCCCACTGTCCTAGGCACTACAAGCACACCACAAAAAGACAGTCCCTATCTCAAAGAGGAAAGACAACAGGTGGCTAAAACAGAGAGACAGGGGGAGCTCAAAGTATCAGCAAGACCGTTATAATTAGCGTAGTGAACAGCAGTCACAGCTGCCTAGCCATGGCTGAGTATCTGCAATGCTTGGCAAACAAGCCTTCCAAGAAGCAGGATTTCTATCACTAAATTTCTAACAAACCTATTTTGCTGGTTTTACAGTTATTCTAGAGTGACACGTGCAGAGGTTGAAGATTACAGATGCCTTCATGCAGTTACAGAACTTAAAGAATTTGTCTGAGGAAGTATCACCTGGTACTTAGAGCAGAGGATTAGAATGAAGTGGACCTGGGTTCTGTTCTCAATTGTGGGACTAACACCTGGTTTGATCTTAGATCAGCCACTTCACCCCTCTAAGCTTCAGTTTTCCCATTTGCAAAATGGGGATAATCCTATTTACCCATCTTCATAATGTGCTTCGAGCATCTCAGATGAAAGGCTCTATAGAAAAATGCAAAGTCTTATTAAATTGTTCATCACAGAGATTGTCGGTCACTCATTTCTGAAGTGGCTGGGTGTACTGTGCGTGGCTGGAACTCAGGCACAGCTAATTCCCATGTAATACTCTGATATTTGCTCCTGCCTTGCCCCACTCACAACTTCAGAAAGTTAGTGATGAGGATAACATAAGAAGTTAAGAACATAAGAACGGCCATACTGGGTCAGACCAATGGTCCAACTAGCCCAGCATCCTGTCTTCTGACAGTGGCCAATGCCAGGTGCCTCAGAGGGAATGAACAGAACAGGTCATCATCAAGTGATCCATCCCCTGTTGCCCATTCCCAGCTTCTGGCAAACAGAGGCTAGGGACACCATCCCTGCCCGTCCTGGCAAATAGCCATTGACAGCAGGGGAAGCGGATCTGGAACTCATTTTAAAAAGCCTGGCCAAACAGGTAAAATCTGAAACAGAGTCAGCCTCAGCTGCATACCTGACAGTTTCAGATTCCAGAGGCACTCACAGATATCCCTTTGATATTGAAATGCACTTCCTGTAATTGAGGCAACATCAGGAGCGGTGCCAGGGTTTTTGGCGCCCTAGGCAGGGGTCCTTCCGCGCTTCCGGTCATTGGCGGCAATTCTGTGGCGGGGGGGTCCTTCCATGCTCCCCGTCTTCAGGGCACTTCGGTGGCGGGTCCCGGAGCTAGTGAGGGACCCACCGCAGAATTGTCAACGACGACCCAGAGCGCGGAAGGATCCCCCGCCATCGAATTGCCGCCGCGGACGGCAAAATGCCGCCCTCCCAAATCCTGGTCCCCTAGGCGACCGCCTAGGTCACCTAAATGGAAGCGCCGGCCCTGGACAACATTTTGTTTTTGGGGAGATCTGCCAATCTCTGCTCAGAACTAGGGAAAAAAGGAATTCATTTGAATCCTTCCCTGCTAGTAACATAAATGTTGTTCGGTAGTGCTGGTTGTGAAAAAGGGTTTCCCCATCTACTCTGTAGAAACACTTGGTCAATATTTAAATCATAGCTACACCCATAACTATGGAAGGTTGAAGCATATATTTTTGGACAATGCTACAGGTTGGGGCTAGCTGCAGGTGAATACTGACCATGCGTATGAAACTCATACTAGCTAATCAGAGGGTCAGATTCCTCCTTGGTTAAACCTATGCAGTTCCACTGATGCCAAAGAATTTGGCCTGGAGAAGAGAATTCCTACAGGAGAAGGAAGTGGTGGATTCTCCATCGGTTGGTCTTGAATTGAGATTCCGTCTTTCTGAAAAGAAAGCTTCTAGTTCAACAAGAAGTTACTGAGTTTGATGCAGGAATTAGTGGGTGAAATTCTAAGCCATGTGTTATGCCTGAGGTCAGTCTAGAGCATCATAATGCAAACTTCTAGCCACAAAATCTATGTATTCAACTCTGATACAATGGATGCAGTTTCCACTGACTTCAGTGAGGGTTATACTTAAGCAACAGAGCAGACTTTCACTCAGAATGGGCTCCTTCATCTGTTTTCTAAATGTGAATTTACACAAAGTCCTCCACCTCACCATTATATCTGAGCTGGCAGACCAGCATTACAATAGAGAATCCAAAGATTCCTTCAATCCCAGAAGCCTTTGCCAACAATTCACTATCTGCTAAGATTGCACAGTGTTTGTGCTAGACTTTTTTCCAGTTGTACTTACTGAGATGCTGAGTTCCAGTACGTGTGAGCCATATGAACAGAAAGGAAAGGCATATTGCATCTGCTTGTCAGCTGGGCCACGCAGCCTGCTGTGTGGCTACTAGATTGTGGTGTGGCCATAGATAAAAGAGCAATTGTTTGACATGCCTTTCACTTTACTTCAAATCTGTGCGATGTGCCACAAAATTCTGCACTGTGCTCTCACATCTAAGGTAGCCGATGCTTAAACAAAAACCGGCTAGCTGACAGGTCTCAAAATAAAATAGTAAACAGGGAATCGTCATCGAGTGGGTGTGTTTCGACTGGGGTCCCACAGGGATCAGTTCTTGGCCCTATGCTATTTAACATTTTCGTCAATGATCTGGAAGAAAACATAAAACCACCACTGGTAAAAGTTTGCAAAGTACAGAAAAATTGGGGGAGTGGTAAATAATGAAGAGGACAGGTCACTGATTCAGAGCAATCTGGATTGCGTAAACTAGGTTGGGAGGGTAATTAACCAGGGGAACAGTTTACCAAGGGATGTGGTGGATTCTCCATCACTGAAAATTTTAAAATCAAGATTGGACGTTTTTCTAAAAGATCTGCTCTGGGAATTATTTTGGGGCAGTTCTCTGGCCTGTGTTCTACAAGAGGCCAGACTAGATGATCACAATGGTCCCTTCTGGCCTTGGAATCTACGAATATAATTCTGTGCTGATCTTTCAGAAAGGAAGCTGTACCCCATTTGCTCATCCCAGAAGTTGGAAATGTCAGTGGATAATGACAATTTACTTTTTGGGAGTATAATGGATATAAGTCCTGTAGTTAAGGCCCTGGATCGGCACTCATGAGAGCAGAGCTCAATTCCAGGCTCTGTCACAAGCTTCCTGGGTAACTTTGGACAAAGTGGGAGTATAATGGATATAAGTCCTGTAGTTAAGGCCCTGGATCGGTACTCATGAGAGCAGAGCTCAATTCCAGGCTCTGTCACAAGCTTCCTGGGTAACTTTGGACAAAGCACCTAATCCCTTTGGGCCACCCATAAAAGAGTGATAATGATACTTGCTTTCCATTACCTCTTTGTCTGTCTAGTCTATTTACACTGTAAGCTCCTTGAGGCAGGGAATGATTCGAACTATGTGTATGTCCCAAACTGCGTTGCATAGGACAGTTTCATTAGCGAGTGCATACTGGTGGTGAAATAATGGAATACTGAGGCCAATGAACTCTACGTGAAAGGCTGAAAAAATAAATATTTGAGTTTGAAGCCAGAACAAAGATTCTGGAAATGTTCTAGCGCAAGAAAATAAATGTGTATTTGAATGATAAACTGCATGTTTAGAGAAAGTAGAAGGGAAAAACATTACAGCTTTGATCGTTGTTAGACAAGTTCTGAGTCATCCAAAAGAAATCCGGACTGTTTCAGACAAGCAACAGCCACTAACTTGCAAATTCAGTAAGTGTTCTGCCATCATCACTGCCAACGATCCACACAAATGTTAGGAATCAGTTATTCAGCGGAGGGATAGAAGGCGGGTTAATCAAACATGTCTAAGCATTGTGTTACACTGCATCGGTGTACATGAAATGACAAAACATGACACAACAGAATTTGACGCATAGTGAGAAATTCTCAGCTCTGTGAGAGCAGAATGAGCCATGCAATTTTCATTAATGCTACTGGGAGCTGTAAGGTTCATTTCTCATGCACTGCAGGAAAAAAATAAATGAGACCTTTGGAAATTACAGGTATATTCATGTCTGTTACTTGCAGCGTTTGACTCTGCACTTCTATTCTGGTAAGAATCCAACCGAAATTAATGGGAACACATAGGGATGACAAAATCAGCCCCATCATGCCTTTCAACTTCCTTGCTACAATAAGCATGCGTCTCCCCTATATCTTTTCACTATTTATTATAGGTACCTCACTTTCTCCAGCTGTCAAATTAAACAGCCCACTCGTATTTTGTTTCCAAAATTATCCTGAATGCTACAAAGCCACTGTCAAGATGAGTTTAATAGTAACCTTGGTCTTTTTTGTCTCTTCAGAAATGTTTAATCTTTCACTTAGTTTGCAACTGCTTCATACACTTTCACTTATTACTGAGGGATACATACTGACACATGCCATTATGCTATAATTAATTATATTGCCACAAATAGTTAAATACACTTCAAACACTGGCTAGCTTACTATTCCAAGTGTAAAATGTGATTTAATACACAGTAATGTAATGTTTTGTAACTTGTGATTTCATAACAATTGCCAAATCAGTAAGAGTGTTTGTACCACACTAACACCACCTCTAATTTTGAGGGCATAATTTAGTGCTCCAAAATAGCGCTCCAAAAGAATACTGTCCATAATTTTGCACCTACAATGGATTGTAGTCATTGGCCTTGAATCAACAAGGTGGTTTTCAGAATCACTGAAAACTCAAACTCTGAAAAATCCAGCCCCTTTAACATGTCTCCAAATTGAGCATTCTGAAACAGAAGTACCCCAAAATCACTAGTCACTTGCAAATTTAGGCCTATCTGCCAAACTACCTGTCCTGTCCATGAATCAGGAAGTGTGATGTCCAAGTGCTACTAATTGTGCCTGAAAAATCTGAAGCCAAGTTGGTGCCAGTCAGAAAATCAGGCCCAAAATATTTATCATAAACATCCCCATAATGTGACAAAGAGTCCTGTGGCACCTTATGGACTAGCAAACATATTGGAGCATGAGCTTTCGTGAGTGAATACCTACTTCGTTGGATCCCACGAAAGCTTATGCTCCAATACATTTGCTAGTCTATAAGGTGCCACAGGACTCTTTGCTGCTTTTACAGATCCAGACTAACATGGACACCCCTCTGATACTTCATCCCCATAATGGTAATTGACACTTCTGACATACTGCCATTGTTGTTAATCCAAAGTACGATTAAGGTACAAGGACTATATTAGTATAACAATGTAAAAATTCATAAGCTTTCTGGACTAAAACTCTTTCCAGCTATTTCACTACATGACATAGGTTTGAATTCTCAGGACAGCTTTGCTGTCCATTGCCAGCACAGCGAAAACGTTACTGAATACAATCCAATAAATATTTAATGAATACTTCCCTTTCAGTCCTGATGGGATTAAGCAGCAACCTCATTTACCAAAGTCTACCTTTCTTCTTCACAGTGCAGTACGAGATGGAAATATGGACATATAATGAAATATTGGAAACATCAGTCCATAGTCCAAAGCAGGAGGAGAAAAGGGTCCGGTCATGTAACAGAATTCAAATAGCAATTACCTCTCTCCACCTTACTTCCACAGTTTGTGCAGAAAGGCTGAAGAGACAAGCCAGCAACAGGAGTTTATAGATAAGCCTTGGGGCCAAAATATTATTATTTATATTCTGGCAGCTCTCAACCAAGACCTGGCCTCATTGTGCTAGCCGCAGTGCATACTCATAGCAAGAGACAGTCCCTCCCCCAAAGAGCTTACATTTTAAACAGACAGAGGCCATATGAAAGGCAGCATTGTTAATCCCAATTCAAAGGTGGGCAATTGAAAGGCAGAAAGGTCAAGTGAGTTGCCCAAGGTTACCCAGAGATCTGTGGCAGAGCCAGGAACTGAATCCAGAACTCCTGAGGCCCAGCCCAGTGTCTTAACTACAGACCCATCCTTTCTTTGTATTCAATTCTGGCTTCATTTATACCTGTGAAATTCCATTAACCTCAGTGAACTGCATGAGTCTAAGGGATGGCAGAACTGAGCCTCCATCTCATATAGGATAATCTGCCTCTATAATGTAAACAATAAGAACAACATTCCACAACCACAGCTACACTTACCCATCCAGACCTCCTCTATTGCACCAACCCACTATGGGAGAATCCAACCTGGCATCTTATACCTACAGTACAATACTTCCAGTCAAGCTGTCAGCATTAACTCAGAGTCTCCACGCTGATATCTGAGCTAGAAGCATAAAAAATGGAGGTAATTTCAGAGGCTGCTGCATGCTAACTGTGGGGAAATGTTGATTTTTTAACAGTGTTCATTGTCCCTTTCTCCAACATAATTTTCTCCCATTGAAACTACATGTACACATACAATAATGGTAAAAGATGGGTGCAAGAGAGAGACAAAATATTCTTCAGATGCAGTATTGCCAACCCCGAGCATGCAAAAATCATGAATCAGGATCTCAAAATCATGAGATTGGTTAAAATCATGAGATTAATCAATAATAATAATAATAGGTTCTTTTTATTTGCCTTCTAGATATTGAGCCTTTAGAGTTCATGCTGTCAAATATTTCTCTGTAATCATTAGGGCAGGAAGCTTAGTTTAAAAAAAAAAGGAAAGCTGAGATTCTCACATGGTCACTTGATTCCAGGACCTGTGGCTTTAAGAGGAACATCAAATATTTAAAGGCTAGTGATAAAATCATGAGAGTTGGCAACACTAAAATATAGTATTCTATAACTGGTGAGACCAACTTGTATTGACTGTCAGATCTGACATATGGGATTTCTAGGCCAGCCATATGAGAGTTCTCCAGCTGGAGCACTCTGACTCTAGCATAGAGGTACTGGGTCTGATTTCCCACTGCATTACTCCAGTGTTACGCCAGTGTAACCCCACTGATTTTGGGGGTATTATACCAGGTTGAAATTGGATGGTAGTGCACCATCTCTTGATGTAACCTTATGGACATTTCTCCTACCAAAGGTAATCAAATAACATTCCTTGGGCAGCCATAATTGCTTACATGGTCAAGTTAGGTTAAAAACATATTATACACTTGCCTAATTTCTCTTAATGTGAAGACAGCCACCACCACGGCAACAGCTGCTCTCGGAAGATAACCTGCAAATGCTCTGCAGACCAGTGGAGGTCCAGGGACGTCTGTTTGGGGACCACTGTATCAGACAGTTGAACATTCTCCAAGACTAGTAATGGAAGGCGTATTGCATGGCATGGGTAAAATAGGATGCCAAAGTACTGGAGAATATCCTGTATAGAAAAACCCAAGCCAAGTGATCTCCCACAGGGACTCTCAACCTTTCTGGACTACTGTCCCCCTTTCAGGAGGCTGATTTGTCTTGCTTACCCCCAAATTTCACCTCACTTTAAAATGACTTGCTTACAAAATCAGACATAAAAATAGAAAAATGCCACAGCACACTATTCCTGAAAAATTGCTGACTTTCTCATTTTTACCATATAATTATAAAATAAATCAGCTGAAATATAAAGATTGTACTTGCATTTCAGCGTATAGTATATAGAAAAATAGAAACAAGTCACTGTCTGTATGAAATTTTAGTTTGCACTGATTCTGCTAATGCTTTTTATGTGGTCTGTTGTAAAACTAGGCAAATATCAAGATGAGTTCAATACCCCCTGGAAGACTGCTGTGTAGCCCTCAGGGTACGTGTACCGGTGGTTGAGAATCACTGATCTAATAACCACTTCTGATTTCATGTTAAAAGGCCTCGCATGTCAGTAAAGCCCTTGGTAGCCAAAATGTCAATATTTTGAAACAGAAAATCCTTGCAACCTTAGAGGGGTATATGATACTATACTGCAAGAAATTTCCCAGATACCTCTATGAAATATGCTTGGTGACAAGGAGAGCAAGGATGAGCTTGTGGTTAAAAGCTCTGGGCTGGGACCCAGGAAATCTGTGTTCAGTTCCTGTCTCTGCCACAGTCTTCCTTAGCGAGCCACGTACTCTCAGTGTGCTATCTATAAAATGGGATAATAATCCTTCCCTTGTCTATTTAGACAGTAAGCTCTTTGGGGCATGTGTATGGATAGTGCCTTCCACAGTGGGGCTCCAATACTGACTGGCGCTTCTTAGTGACAGACCAGCCCCCAGCTATGATGCTATTTTTAAAACAAGGAGATGGTTCAATATTGATAGCTAACTGAAATTTATGCATCAGAGTATGCTGTCCCCTCCCCGCCCCCACTGGATGAACACAAACAAAACTGACCCTGCTCTAAGTAACACCAATAGCTACTGTGGTGTATTCATTACTACAGACATAGTGCATCTTCAGTGGGTCTCCCTCGGGATGGTATCAAATGTTTTTCCCATCGGCACAGCTGAATGTGCTAATTTGACGGTAACTTGCGATTTCCTACAAAAGCCACTAGATGTGTGTGTGCCTGCTAGCACTGCATGGGAAAGACACAGAGCTGTGCTCGTAATTGGAGGAGGAAAGGTGTTTTATTATCTGGAAAGTATGTGCTCCGTGACTCGGCTGGGTGCACTTCCACAGAGCAAAGGACCTGAAAGGTATTGGAAGATTAAACACTGTGTATAATTTCCAAAGAAACTGTTAATGAATTGACCCAAGAGCTCTGATAACTCCCTGGAACTCCTGCAGTACTGGACGGTGTGACAGTAATGCATGACTTCATTCCACCCAAGCACTTTCCCCCTTGCCAACAGCGACCATCCAAATACAGTTGTTAGCGCAAGCCGAGTGCAGCGCCCCTCCCACCTCAGCCTCCAACACCTTACTAGATACACAATGCAAAGATCTGTACCCTACAATTCGGGCTGGCCTTTGCACGGGGGCAGAGTGAATATGGGTGGAAAAAACCTTCCCCTCTCTCTCCCATGCATCTTGTGTAAGGCCCAGTAAATACTCCATCCTCGCAACCTACAGATCGCCCCTACAAGACACAGAGCTGGCCCAGCTCACTGGGAAGAGAAAGCTGCACCTTCCCAAAGAATAGTGTAGACAGTACATTTCTCCTGCATGCTGGAGAATGTAGGAAGGTCCCAGGGCACAACTCCCTCCCCAAGCTGTCTCACATTTAGTGCACATCTACACACATCCCTCTTGTGGCCCTGTGCCCAAACAACACAGCTAGTCTAGTTGTACTGCAAACTGTTTTAAAATATTTTCCCTGGCTGGGTTTGAGACAGCAACTCGCCTCCAATTATCGTATGTAATTAATGTATTTAACATGCCCATTTCTAAAACACACTTTTTAATTCTGTTAAATCCTCGCTCTGTTTGAGAGCAACTGCCACCAACAGATACAAATGACTGATGTGTTTTTCAGTGACATATCAAACAATGCTGGGTAGCTGTTTCCCCCTCCCCTCAATCCAGAATTTGAAATGTCTGGGTGCATATTTAGGTAGCCTTCCACCAGCGCTGTGCCCTCTGGCCTAGTTCAAATCCGCGGAACTCTTACAGAAATATTTTAAACACATCCACATCTTCTCTGGAGAGCTGTATTCTAAAGCCATACTCTCTCGTGGACTGAGATCCTCCGCAGTTCTAAATTATCACTGACAAAAGATAAAGATGCCAAAGAGATGCCATTTTGCTTCGCCTCACTGGGAGCAGCTCAGTGCTGTTACACAAGACTGTATTTTCAGTTTCCTGTTCCCCCTGACATCTTTACTTCTTAACTGTTCATGACTTTAACTTTAACAATCCTGTCCTTATTTCTCACTCCCCAACTCTGCAGTGCCTTAAACAGTCAAACGGAACTGTTATGTGTTGGCTTAGTAGTGTTACAGCCCTTTAATTGAAGCTCCAGTGTTACCTAAGGAGGGAAGAGTCACCTTTGCAAAAATTCATATAGATTGTAATCACTAGAAGAGCAATAAACTCATTGAAGGTATAAGTAGATCAAGCAGCTAATTAAGGAAATAAGTGATAACTTAATCAAGATCATTAGAGAAATCAGCATGTTGCTGTGATTACTTAGATGGTAATGTAACAAAAATACTCTTGCTTAACCAGAGCTCTGAAAGACTCAGGGAGGCCTGCTCTGTCAATAGGCAGGGAAGCACAGAAAGACTGCCCCGGAACAGTACTTTCTTGTATTACACCAAAAGCTGGGTCCCATCTGAGGCTGATTCAGGAAAATACTCAAATCCCCTGGTAATTTCCTGCAGACAGAACATTTAATCATCTCCAAGCCTCCACCACAAAAATTCAAAGTAAATGATTCACACTTTCAGAGGAATTTGCCTTAAGAACCAGAATAGTCTTCTGCTCCAGCATGGATCAACTATTTGTCAGTGCAAAAATATTTTATTTCCCTTTCTCTCAACAGAAATAAAGTCAAGTAAGCCTGGCCATAACATCTCTCTTTTACTTTTTTTACGTCAGCCAACTGCTCCTATGATCGGGATTATGTGCAGTTCTGTGGGTATAGGCTATGCACTGACTCCACAGATACGTAATATTGGATCATTTTTATTTTTTTTTTATCCCCGCTAAGGGGCAGGTTGTAATATGATGAACAGAATTAGAAATATACAAGGTTTTCACTGCTCCAGCTCACTTGACACCTTCAGTTGCCTAGCACTATGTTCTCAAGTTTTTGCAACTGATTATTTTAAGAATTGTCCTAATCCACTCCCTCCCAAGTGGATATTTGCTCTGTCTGTATACACAGATCACTATGTCCGCCTCTCCAATTACTCCACCAGTTGCGCAGATCAACACATCTGCTTGAAGAAAGCAGGAATCCCAAAGCATACAAATGATTTAAACTGGCTAAACGAATGCAGATAGAAGAGGATGTTAAACATATCTATAGCAGCAAATAGCCAAAGTAACTTCACGCAGACCAGCATTCTGTAGACAATGTGCTAGTTTGTATTTGTAAGAAGTATCTTTTTTTCACCCAAATGTGTCATTTATGACTAACCAGTGAACGTGTGAAATGTGACTTGCCAGTTGCTTAATTGCAAAAGTATTCAAAAGCCATTAAGTTAAGTACATTTCATTAGATACTTAAAAATCTTTGTTTTACTTGAAACAAAAAAGAGTGCTTTACTTTGCATCAGAGAAAGTCTACATTCCTTTTAGAATTCATGCTAATATTTTTAATATAAAAATTCAACATCCAAGAGTTAAAAATAACATTTTAGCCTGTATTAAACACAGCTGTCAAAAGGTTCAAGATTTGCATTTTGTCATTCCACACAAATCCCCATAGCAGCTGAGATGACATACGCTACATTTTGAAACTAAGAGCTAACGATAAGCTTCAGACTCCCACAGTGTTTCACATTTTAGACTCTTAAAGCACTAAAAAACTACAAGTGGTCTAGAAGTTGGTAAGAGAAGCTGTGCAAAGCCACAGTTCTCTCAGTTTTACAACTTGCCAAGGTAAAAAAAACCCAAACCAAACCAAACCAAACCAAACCCCACTTGAAGTATAGATATTAATAGTCTATATTAGTAAATCAAGTCTGAACTGTAATTTAGCAGCAGTAATTAAATGAGACCAAAATTGTCTACAACATTTGAGCTAGTTAGATCAGTTTTCCTGCCTAATTGCAAAAGCAACCCTGAGTTTACAGCTGGATACAGAATATTACAACTGAAAACAACTTTCCAAGTGTAAGTATTAGTCTCAGATTAAATGGCTTATGCTTTCCTATGTTACAAACTGAACACGATTACTTACCCCGACTAAACAGGCATTTATTTCGCGTGCACAAAAACCACTGCCTCAGTGGGAAGGAGAAAGGAAAGAGAGAAAGATGGAGAGAAAAAAAAAGAGACGTCTCTTCAATGTCTTCCTAATGAGAAAAGTGTGGTGGCTGAAGCAAAGAGCAAAATGCTTACTGAGGCCCTCTGGGGTACTCAGTGAGAGGTGGAGAAGCATTCTCACACAGTCTGACTAAAACACTGCCATTTGGAGTGGCTTTGCTGTTCAAGAAGGCTGTTTGTAGCTGCAAGTCAGTTAGGTCATTTGGGGAGTTAAAGCACTCAGGCTGTTTCCAGCGACGCCCACCAAAGTTTTAGCTTATTGGAGAAAATCAGAAGGCATAACCCAACCCTGTCCCTCTAACCAAATTCCGATCTCAGGAGCCAGCATCCCTTACAGCTTTAACTAACAGAGCTAAAGGAAAAGTTACTTTGCCTACCACAGCTCATGGCTGTATGTCAGTAGAAAAAGGTTTATAAGCAGCACGTAGTTCTAAAAGTAAAAATGAGTCTCACAGTTAACTATCATGCCATAAAAGACGCCTGACAAATAACTCGAATACTGTTCATGTGTGTTCTTTTCGATAGAACCTAACTGTAAAAGAGGCTCAGTTCTTTTCACTGCATACAGATCTACATGCTTGCTCATGGTACTAACTTTTGAAACTTAGACTAAACGAGGGGCTACTCATAAAATTATAAACTGCAGAGCTACAACATGTGCCATTTCCTGCAGGAGGTACAAGGACCTAGAAACTTTCTGTTCATTCTCAAACAGGTTGGCATGAAAGAAGATACAGGCCTTTTATGCTCATGTGATAAATTTTGATTTTGTACAGTTGTGTAAACCTGGAGAGATTCTGCTGACATATTGTACCTGCAAAATTTAGTCAAAAAGTTTAGATACATTTGGAATAAATCTGAAGTTATGTTGTAGTTATGGCAGTAGTTTTCAACCTGTGACCCGCGCACCCCTGGGGGGGCCGCAGACTATGTTTAAGGAATACGCAAAAGGTGACTATGAAAATAAATGTTTCAGAACTCAGAAAAGGCATTTCCTTTTTTCTGACCAATCGGAAGTATGCGAATACCCCCACCTACAGGTCAAAACCTGGAAATGTTGTCATTACCATAGAAGCCCACAGTTTAGCGCCCTTTCTCATGCTGCATCAAATGCCGGCCCAAGTACATGCAACATTTATAGTTGAATTCTGTTGAGTCAGTTTTCAGTTTAAGACTTCTATCATAGGGGTTTGCGGACCACAGGTTGCATCTCCAAAGGGTCCACACCCGCCTTCGACATTTTTTTAGGGATCCGCAAATGAAGCAAGGTTGAAAACCACAGCCCTCTAGTGTATACTCACGAATATTGAATTGATGTATGGACTGCAGAAACCAACCTTAAAGTAGTTTTTTCCAGCTTGGCACAGGCATGTGGATAAAGCCAATGTAAGACTACATGCAAGCAAAGGAGTGAGGCTAGAAAAATCATTTAGCTATGGTATTCCCAGTTTAACTTTAATGGACTGTTTTGCATTTAAAAGTATTACCTTGCAGATGCAAAATATACATTTTAAATTTAGAAAAGGAACTCCAGACGAAAGTTCCAGAATAACCAAAACACAGGCAAGAAAAAAGGTATGTCTTTAAAACTTCAGTGAGATCACTTCAAGAGGAGCGAGAGTAGGAAAGCAAATTTCACTTCCATTCATTTTCGAGATGCTGAAGAAAAATCAAGGGCTGGAAGATCAAAAGAATGCTTGAAGGAATAATCATGATTATCTCAGCAAGCAGGCTTTCAGAAACTTGCTCTTTCTGATTGTTGGAAGCACCCCGTTTTCCTGCAGCTAGCTGTCACCAAAATTAAGTGTGTAGAAAATAGTCTAGCAACTTCAGACCTAGAAAAAACATCAGAATTTGGGGCAGGCTATTATTACTACAGAAGGCTAATGAGTGTGCTTGGTACTTTATAATTAAATGTCCCTTTACCAAGGAGTTTACAACGTACGTATGATACATAAGATACTAGTCAAAGTACAAGAACACATTCAGACACCATCAGTGCATCACCGTACATTGGTAGGCTTCACAGACTAAGTAGGTTCTAAGGAGGAGTTTGGAGGTTATCCTGCTCATTCAGGAGTCTACTCAGAGCAACCAGTAAGAGGCAACTTGCATCTGATAAAATCCCCAAATAAGTTTTTACTCAGCCCTCAGTTATACCACACGACTGGAGCTGTTTTAATTGCGTGAAATCTAGCGTTCATCATAACATGATAACAATGGAAACTGATGTCTTCAGGAGTATCCGCAGAATCAAGAGAACTGCAGGCTAGCCCGCCACACATTGCTCTAGATGGAGGGAGGACAGAGTGCAAAAGGAAGGAGTTTGGTCTCCTTGCATGTTCACTCCTGGGCTTCTTTGCTGAGGCTCCCAACAAGAAAGGCACTATTTACAAGAGGCATTTCCCGCCTCCGAACGCGGAAACCTCTCTGCCCACCAACAGAAGCAGCTGGCCATCCACTGGATGGGAATGTCTTTCAAGCACTATCGACCTGAGCTGCAACCAAACGGAAGAGAACGGTTTTGTATCCATTTACCAAGCCCCAGAACAAAAGTCTACCACCTGAAGCCTAGGGAAGAAGCTGCCAGCTTCTGATTCTGTTCCACTTGTTTTGTAAGCTGCTCTTCGGTTGTACTCCTCCGCTCCAAGAACCTATTCAGCTTGTCCCCCATAGCCTTTCATCTGGCCCATAGCAGCATGCTAAGGCCCAAGAGGATCTGATTCAGGTCCAGGTATTTGGCTCAGTTTGCTTACACGGCAGGATCTCCTTCAGAGACTGGGTAGCACAGTCCTTCCTCTCCAGCCCCTCTGTTACCCAGATACACTCCATGTGCCAGCAACATCACCCGAGCCAGCAACCACAGTCCAGGCTCAGCAGGGATAAAAAAAGGGATAAAAAAAGTCACAGTGTTATACAGCATGGACGTCTGTTTGTTTGCGCTTCTCCTAAGGTACCCCAGAGCAAAGGTGGGGCATTGCAGTGTGATTTTCAGTTCTCCCATGCATTTACTGAGGAGGAGGCATTGCTGCACCGAAAATGCCAGATGCTTTTCTGCAGTCCAGCCCCTTTGCAGCACTGGGCATGGCAGGAAAGCCACCAAATCTACACATCTGAGGATTCTGCTGGCACAGCCAGCTCTGCCCCCTCCCCCGCCCCCCATTATAGAAGACATGGCGGGAGGGAGGGAGCATGGTCACGGCCCTCTTGCGGTCTGGCTACTTTTGGCTGGTGTTTGGAGCAACACCAATGCTACTCTCTCTACGCTGTGGCTGGTGTAAAACCAGAATGAGGGAGCCACAACTAATTCCACCGCAGCATCCGCCACAGCTGCAAATCTGGCCCAAAGTGTTTCCAAGAGAGCACAAGGACATTGGCGTGACTGAATCTTATGAACAGCAGCTCTCTCTTGGAGATCGGTATCGGGTCAGGTGGGAAAGTTGCCTTACTTGAGGGTTTTCATCCCCTTCAATGTTTGCGTTGCTGTGAGGAAATAGGTTAGAGCAACTTTAGCTCAAAATTAACTAAGTTATTTTTTGTCCAGAGATGCTCAAACTCATGAACAATATCAATTTGCTAGCCTGAAGGCTGTGGGATGCGATTTCTCTCCAGGAGGCAGCAGAACTCAAAAACTAGAACGTAACAGATTATGAATACTTTCCTATCCAAGCTCTTTTACTGCTCTATAAATCATTTTCTCATTGTCTATACAGTTCTCCCCCACCAATATTGGATTAGCTGGAAAACCAATAAACATCCTTTTTAAGATCCTCAGCTACACATATGGACTGGATTAAATGATATTTCATTTTCCATTTACTAGTGCAAAGAAAATGTGTTCATTGAACCATTTTTATTTTGCACATATAAGCAATTTATTCCTATTTTATAAAACTATTTATCTGCTAGCCAGTACTCCAAACATCCATCTATAAATTCATTCTGAATGTGCCCATGACAGAACTATGTAAGTGCAATTTGCTAAACTATGATTCAAAAACAACATGTTCAAAAATCTCTTTCAGATGTGTGTACAGGCACTCAGACACACGCAAACCACATTTTTGATATTTAAGACAAGCTAATCAGTCCTTTCTTTTAGCCTTACCAACATAAAAGAATGTTTACGGACTCTGTGAGTCCTCTGTACTGATAAGATATTTTATCTCTCCAGTCAAAAAGGATCTATGACATTTTAAAGAAAACCTCTGAAAAGATGAATGAGAAATGCTTTGTGAAGTATCTACATAAACTCACAGTGCTATTGGGCAATAACCTGCCAGATCCACAGGTGAATGGATCCTTTGATGTCACTTCACTTCAACTGCAAAGTTCCAATTCACATCACGTGAGGATGTGAGCCCTAAAGTCTATGGGGATGGTAATAATGGAATTGATTTGGCCTGTCTTGCTGAAGTGCCAAGAACCCCCATACTCTTGCAAAGTACGCACTTCCTTCTTTTTTTAAACCAAGGAGTCTGGTTTCTACATGTTGCTGACCTGTTTTCAATGGGGACTTGAGAGGGCCCAACACCTCCCAGGATCTGGCTTTTAACCTCTTATTTACAGTCCTCCAGTTTTATTTCTTGCCTCCCGCCACAAGCAATTCAGTAACTGACATTGGGTCTCTTTATCTACAGCTGAAAGGGCAACACACGCTGCTTCACTTTTCAATTCCCCTTTGAAGCTGCTCTCTGAGCACTTCAGAGACCACTGCCTCAACTACTTCAAATTTCCATTAATTTTTGGTTATGATTAGCAGGTCAGTCCTCACAACTCCGATAACAACGGGGTTGATAAGTGCAACTATATTAAAATTATCTATGCATAAGGGAGAATAATTAGGGGAGCAAATTCTTGCCAACACTTATCAGCTGTATGCTGGCTGCTTGCTTTTGTACTGCTAGAGGCTTCAGAGAGCCCTAAACTTCATTGCTTGTCAACACAGTGTCTCCAGACAGACAAATCTCTCCTCCATTGTGGGCAAGATGTTGACTGTAAAACCGTGGAGGCAATCATTCTGCGAGGCAGGAGCACAGAGAAATTAGAGAAGCGGTTCTCAAACTTTTGTACTGGTGACCCCTTTCACATAGCAAGCCTCTGAGTGCAACCCCCCCCCCCCTTATATACGAAAAACACTTTTGTGTATATTTAGCACCATTATAAATGCTGGAGGCAAAGAGGGATTAAGGGTGGAGGCTGACAGCTCACAACCCCCCACATAATAACCATGTGACCCCCTGAGGATCCCGACTCCCAGTTTGAGAACCCCCGAATTAGAGGAACTGTCTCCTCTCGGTGCGTCTGTCCCACTTCCTTTTACACAGATGGAAATTATGCACGCAGATCAAGTAGGTGACTAGGTTTAGAAAATTCAGCTCTGGCCTTAGGAGCAGGAGGCACGGGGAAAGGGATGGCGAGGAAAGAAACACAATGTCTGCTGAAATCATGAAAAGCCATAGCTGCTTGTAACCACAGGAACTCTTGCAAATGCTCAGTTCTGCACCCTCCAGCAGACGTCATTAGTCAATGGTAGTCACGATGGCGAAACTGATCAAGATAAAAGGTAGTTGAGACAGTCATAAAAGACTTGTAAAAATGTTTAAGATCTCAGCTCCTTTGAAGCCATCTAGAGCTCTGCTAAGTTGCTTATTTTATTTGTTTTCTGGTAAGGGTTAGCTAAGTTTTCAGCTAATAATATTTATTTTAATACACCACATATCTTGGCCTATAGGTCAAAGCCACTGCAGATATGCGTAATTATTTAGTGCAATTCTCAAGCTATGAAATTAAGCCCAGCACTGGGGAATACCAACTTCTACTCCCTGAAATTATAGTGGGGATGTAGGAGTTAGGGCATTGTCTATGTTGCAATCACATAGTTTTGCCATTGACCTCATGGGAGCAGGTTCAGGATTCTATCCGGAAGAGTCTGTTCCATTTGCAAATGTTCTGAAGAGCTCCAACAAAGTTCTGAACTGTGAAAACCGGATAACACTGATCAGCATCACAGGCCAGATCCTTAGCTGGTGTGAACTGTAGAAGTCAACGGAGCTAGGCAATTTACACCCGCTGACGATCTGGCCTATTGTTTTTAAAACTGCTTTTCCCAGAAAGCTCTGTATAGCACACTTTATTCTTTTTGTTCTGTCACAGTCATTTCATTATCTGCATTGGAATAATAGAAGGAACATGCCTTGACATGACCTCTCCATTTCTAAATAGGCAACTGTAATGAAAGGTTGGACTAATGAGCAGAGGTACAGCTCAGAGCTTCGTTGCTAGAACTGTTCAGCTTTACAGTCTTGACCCCCACACTACTGACTAGGTGGCACTATAAGAAATAGCCATAAGACCTATGAATGTAGCTTGTAAAGCTCCTGTGTTCAGCTAGTTAAATCGCTCAACTGGTCGAGCATTCCAAGGGATCTGTCTGTGGATGCTTCTGAAAATGCCTTCTCAGGGAATGGAATGGCTCTTGCAATGATGAACTGTTCAGCTGTACCCAGCAGGAGTGTGTTGTGTGTGTAACATATTCTGAGGGGGCTCTCAAATACTGTAAATGAATGTGGGCAATGGGGCATGTCTCTTTCCCTTTAGCGCAGGCATGCTAGAATGGTTCCACCTTTTCTGTTTTGTATTACCAGAGCAGCTCACAAGACATCACTCCAGGGTATGTGTTAACATACAGAAGAACGTACAACAGTACGACTACACAGACGTGCAAATTAGACAGCTAAAATGCTTCCAAATAGAATGAGAACATTACATTTTTAATGTGTCAGATTATGGAAAATAAGAGCCTTCACTTCCTTGTGTTTAGGACACGTTACTTCTCTCTCCCTCTGCCATTTCTTTGGCTTCACAGGACCCTACGATGACAGGAATTGTTTCTTGAACTAGGGAAATGAAATCTAATTGGGCTCTATTGGTGACAGTTACTGGAATTCTCTTCCTGAACACTTACCTGTCATCATGTATCATTACATTGAAACACGCCCATGACAAAGAGTATCGGGCCATCTTTTACAAAGCAATTTTGTTTTTGTTTTTTACCACCACACTTGAGGACCAGATTTTCATTACTGCACACACAAACTCTGTACAAGCAATTACTGCAGCTGCCCATGCAAACGGCCAGTTGGGTATTCTGCATGTACACGCACTACAGTTTGCTGATGCTTACATAATCACAGCAGCATGCTTAAGTTATTCACGTGTATTTCTACGCACTCAACTCCACATGTCATCATCATCATGGTATGTGGAATCACAACTCTTTTTAAACAGGAGGCATTTTATTAAATAGAGCAGCTACCCTTACCAAAACACGCTAATAGGCTTCCAGAGAGCTTGAGTTCCCGTTTTGTCTCTCTTGTTTACCAGGGAGCCCATCCTCTCTGGAATTCTAAACAGCACACAGAGAACACCTAGTGGCTGGATGATAGTCTGCATACAAAAATATCATTATTGATACAGTAGGACCCTTTATTTAATTCTCCTTTATTACACCAAACTATGTAAATGCTGTATCCCATTATAAAATACTGTTGAGGATTGTAAGTTCTTTTCCCTGAAGAAGACTCTAACTGTTCCCTGTTTCAATGTTAGTGCCGCTCAGCTTTGGTGTTTAGGTTCCTCTCCCCTGGTGCTCACAAAGTCTCTGCCCGCCCCTTATCAAGGTGCACAGTTGGGAAAAAGGAGAACACAAGAGCCTGCCTTCCATAACCCGCGGCCAGGACCAGGGCCAGGCACACTCGTAGTCATTGTGACGACGGATTGCTCCATCCTTTCTTCCCTATTCGCCGGGCATGCTCAGTGCCCAAAAAGGGGCTTGGGAGGGCTAGAGCATTGGTCCCGCCCCTCTCCACTCATGCACTAGATGGTGAAGCTGGCCGGCCACCTGAGGGGGCGTGAGTAGTGGGCTGCACTCTGAAGGGGCGCAGCAGTGGGCTTCTGCAGTCTGAGGGGCTCTACAAAGTGTTTCAGCTCCCAGCGCTCCACTTTGGGGAACGAGCCATGGGAGGATTCTACTCTCTAATTGACACAAGGCACAAATGACTTGTTCAGTCGCACTCAGGATCACAAAAAAGCAAGGGGGACATGAGAGACTTCTGGGTAGGGTGACCAGACAGCAAGTGTGAAAAATCTGGACAGGGCGTGGGGGGTAATAGGGACCTATATAAGAAAATGCCCCAAATATCAGGACTGTCCCCATAAAATCGGGACATCTGGTCATGCTACTTCTGGGGGATGGATGAGGGGGGACTTGTCACTGAGGGTGCAGGAAGGTTTCTCACCCAGGAGGATGGTGATGGTGAAGGAGTGTGGAGGACCGGTGCTAGGGTTTTGAGCGCCCTACGTGGACGGCAATTTCGCTGCCCTGTGCGCTGGTCCCGCGGCTCCGGTGGAGCTGCCACAGTGGTGCCTGCAGAGGGTCCGGTGTGCCTGTGGGCGGTCCACCGGAGCTGCACGAGCAGCCGACCGTCCGCAGGCACGACTGCGGTAGCTCCATCTGAGCCGCGGACCAGTGGACCGCCCGAAGGCACCACTGTGGCAGCTCCATGGGAGCTGCCTGCCACCCCCTCCGGCGGCGCCCTGACCGAGGGGGCTCCTGGGCTGCTGGCTGCCGCGGCAGCGCCCTGACCCAGGGTCAGAGCGCCTCCGCAGCAGCCAGCAGCCCGGGGTTTCCCTGGGCCAGGGGACCCCTTGGGCTGCCAGCTGCTGCAGCGGCGCCCTGACCCAGGGGACACCCTGGGCTGCCGGCTCCCTCTCTGTTCTAGCAGCAGGACTGCTCAACCATTTAAAAAAAAATTGGGGGGCGCTTTTTGGTGCCCCCAAATCTCGGCGCCCTAGGCAACCACCTAGTCCGCCTAAATGGTTGCACCAGCCCTGGGAGTGTGGTTATTTTTGGGGGGAAGGGGTCACGCAGGGGGTGCATGTGGCAGCAAGAAGGCAGTTGAGGGAACATGACACTGGACAGAGAGAGGAGTTTTAAAAGCTGCGAGTCTGTTTGGGCATGTCTTAGGTTTTGGAAGCTGTGGAAGGGAGTAGGCTCTATTTATTCTATCTTATTTCTAGGTATCCCATAATCCAGGCACTTTCACAGTGATTAAACCCACAGTTATCAGTATTAAACCACCCTCAAACACAAAATACATACTGGGATGCTCATACACCACCCCCCACCATTCCACATCATAGGTAACAATATCAGGGACATCAGATCTGCACCATCAATAAATACATTTCACTCGTGCAGGATTTTTAGAAAACTAAAATGGAAACATGAATTTGCCCATGTAGATGAATCTAATGAACGATGCCCACAACAGCTTTTTTTCTGGATTTGATTACACAGAGAACACAACACACCAAAAACATTTTTCCCCTTTACAATAAACTCTGTGTTCTAAAATTAAACCCAGCAGGGTAAGCAAGATCCTGGATAGATTTCAAAAGATACTGCACTCTTCTTCTTCTTCTTTTGTTGAAACCCTGCCTGCACTGTAGAGACACATTGCAAAAACTTTTGAGTACCTCTGGCACCAAACATAAACACTTCGAGAGCTAAAAGTCATGTATTGTTTTTACCTTGATAGTCTACACCACAGAGCACAGCTGCGGTTCGCCATTTCAAGATAAATCACTCTCGGCTTTAGATCATTTTTAGTGTGTTACTGTGGATGCAAAGGCAAGATATTATCATAAAAAGACAAAAAAGAGGGAGATGGAACAACCAAAGAAACGTGAGAATTAAAAAAACGAAACAGACTTTTTAAAAACACATTTCTTAGACATCAAAGTTTGCATTTCCCTTAAAGACAACTGAACTGTTTTGTGAGTATATAATAAACCCTAAAGAAATTCTTGATCTTTTGTAAATAGAAGGCTCCTGTATGTATTTTTCAATTGAGATGACTGTAGCTGGGTCTCAGCTTTAATAATGCCAATGATTACTTACATCTTCTGTAGTTATTTCTACTGCAAATGGATAACTGGTGCTCATTAGAAGAAAGCAGTAAACCTTTCACTTTTTTTTTTGTAACACTCTCCTCCACATAATAGTGGTAAGTAGGCTATAAGATCAAAACAATGTAAGAGCACTGTCTAGTGGCTTAATTAAATTGGATAGAAAGGAATTATCTCCATCCCTGTAATCGCAGAGTGAAAGAAAAGCCAGGAAAAGTGTAGTGAGTGATCAGTATTGCCAGCTTGTACGATTTTAGTGAGAGTATTGCAATATTTGATGTTTCTCTTGAAGCCCCAGTTTCTGGAGTTAGGGGATTATGAGAGAATCTTAATTTAAAAAAGTAATTTCCTAGTCCTCCTGGTAATGGAGAAAAGCTTGAAAATACAGCCAAAGGCCAATGACTTGAATGGGGCTAGGATTTCACCCATAAGCCCTACAGGCTCAAAAACCAGAAGGCAAGTGAAAAGAACCCAAATTTTCTCTCTTTTTTTTTGAACTACGTCTTCTGATTTCTAAGCCATTTCCTGATTTTGGGTAGCCTGCCTGATGATTGTTGAGTATTTGGGGTTGGCAACATTGGATGCTTGAGTGGAGGAACTCCTGCAGAGACGGAATCCTTCAAAACTAGCATGTGGACTTTGCTTTCTGTTTGAGTCAATAATAACAGTTTCCAGTTACACAAGCTCCCCTCATTTCTCATCTTTCCTTAATTACGGCTCCCCTGGAAGAATACACAAATGGCTACTTACAGCAGAAGAAAGCAGTTAAATACTCTTGAACAGTAGGAGTTGCAGTGGGCACGTTAATGAGATTATTGATTTTTAATGTACTTGTTTAATAATAAAATTGCATGCATTTGTACAGACCTAGCAGCTTCCCAATGCACGGGAAACCATTTTTAATGCATGTTACCCTGGAGCTGTCTTGAATAAAAACTGATTTCTCCAGTGCCTTCCAGCTATTTGTCACACTTCCAGAAAAATGGCACCTGACTGGAGGTGTGTACGGTATTTGGACACAAATTAAAAAGTGCCGAGTCATTTCAGCTACCATTGAGGTCAATGGAAAGTTAGGACATTTTGCACCATGACATTGCAGAATCAAGTACCATATTCTATTGAGGTTTCATTGACCTTTCGCATATGGCTTATGACCATGTGGGATAGCCACCGTTTCTCCTGACATCAAGATCTGCGCTGGAAACCTTCAGAGCTAAATCCATGAGTTTCTTCATCTCAACCTGAACCAGCACTTTGAAGCTGGAGGTTGTAACAGACTCATGCACTCTTTGGATCAGGCACAGAGATGGACATATAACAGACCAGTGGGCAAAGTTAAAGGAAAAGTCACAGTGAAATTGTGACCTCCTGAAATTCCAAGTCCTCGCAGAGCAAGAAACCTTCATCAAGGCATCTTTAACTTATTTCTCAGAGAGAATGGGGCTTCAGTGGGACTAAAAGTGCCTAAAGTTAAGCATGTGCTTAAGTGTATTGCTGGATTAGGGCCTAAAGCCCTTTTATTAAATGGACAAGCTAAAGGTGGCCATGCAGTTTTCTTGCTCAGTAGAGGTTGAAAAGACTAATACAGGCTTAGCTAATAGAGCTGGGTCATGCAGCTCAGGCAGCAGAAGTTCATGCTTTCAGAATCAGAAGTCCCAGTCTCAATCCCCACTAATAACAACCCACCCACGGGTGTAGCATTACACGTGCCCATACAGGCCAGGCGCGAAGAGTCAATGGAACGCATGAACGAACAGGAAGATATAAGTATTTATACCATGAGTTCCGCCACACTGGGTAACATTACGAGGCCCACTGTAATCTCTACAGCTGTATAATGTCATGTAGCCTGTGATAAAGGACAATATGTGCTGCTGTAGTTCTGAGGAGCTCCCATATGTCTGACTTGTCACATGGTCACTCCATAGCATTTTGAGGGTCATTCTTAGAAGTGCTGCCACCTGGAAAACTGTGAATTATGTCACACCATGAGCCGATGCCTTACGCTGTGATGCACTACTCCAGGGGTAGGCAACCTATGGAACAGGTGCAGAAGGCGGCACGTGAGCTGATTTTCAGTGGCACTCACACTTCCTGGCCCCTGGTCCAGGGGACTCTGCATTTTAATTTAATTTTAAATGAAGCTTATAAAACATTTTAAAAACCTTATTTACTTTAAATACAGCAATAGTTTAATTATATATTATAGACTTATAGAATGAGACCCTCTAAAAACATTAACATATATTACTGGCACGCAAAACCTAAAATTAGAGCAAATAAATGAAGACTTGGCACAGCACTTCTGAAAGGTTGCTGACTCCTGCACTACTCAGAAGTGCTGTGTCTGTGGCAAGACTTCTAGGAATACTGATAGCCAAAATGGTGGAACTCTCTCTGGCTTAGAGGTTCAAGAGGTAAAATTCTCAAACTCTCCAGTGCTAGAAGGCACCTGTATCAAGGGATCCCAAACTAAGTGAGGTCACCTTAAATCTGACATGTTCTAGTTTCTTTGAGGAAAGGTTAGATTATAATCCCTCTGCATTGTTTTACGGCTTTTAACAGATATATGACCAACAGACACGGTGTATTTATTTATTTTTCTGAAACTAAACACAAATAGAGGCTCCTGTGCACTGAAATCCGTAGAAAGCTTAGCATTGACTTGGCTTTTACAGAATCATAGAAATGTAAGACTGGAAGGGGCCTCGAGAGATCATCCAGTCTATCCCCTGCACTGAGGCAGGATTAAATATTTCTGAAAGCACTTTTGTGAATTAAACTGCCTTCAGCAAGGAACTCTATAGTACTATCTAATTCATGAGAATCAAAAGCAGTGAGCAGCCATTCAGAAGAGAGGCAATGATGCTTGAATGACAGTGATCTATTATTAGGGATCTACTATTCCAAATGGATCCCAGTTTCACCTCGCAGCTCCTCTCTGAAAGGGTATACCAGAGCACTTCTCTTTCAGGAACAACACAGTTGTTTGCGTTGCATTCTTCTCTTTCTTATATGTCTCAGCTCCCTTCCTGTGTCCCTAGAGTATTGTTAGCGTGAATGATTGTTCACTAGTCATAATTCCTTTAGCCACACTAACACCAGAGACTGACCAAAACCCTGGGTTCTCCATTTTGAAACACAGTCATGAGGCAGCTTTTATAAACTCCACATCAGATGCCGATATTCATCTGCAGCAAAAACGTGGGAGGCTAAAGGGTCAGCTAAGCACAAGCAATAGCCTTAGGAGAATATGAGTAACCACTCAAGCTACAGCAGCTTCATTCGCATCATGTAAAATTCCAATGGTCACAAAATGAAACCATTAACACCAAGGCACTTCACTCAGGCCTTCCCTCGGCACCTTTGCTTTGCATTAATGAAAGAGTTCACCCTCATATCCAAATAAATTAAATTGTCCTAGGTAGTCAGTACCCTCAGCAGGATGTAAGTGAAAGTGTGGGAGCTCTCAGAAATAGACCCAATGCTGCTGGGGCACACTCCACAGCTTTAGATTGGGCTCATGCTGTTCCTTTTACATTCGAAACAGGCCTTGTTATATGGAGCCTTGATAGCATAAAATCCCCAGGAGTGAAATCAGTGTGTAATATTCTCTTCAGATTGTATAAAGCTCACATCATGCAAGGGCAACACTCACAAGTGAAGCCCATTGAAACATAAGTGTTGTGGGTCACACAGAGTCAATCAGTCATTGTAACTCAGATTGTGTATAAATTTAGCATGTTACCAGTTATAATGAGTTTTCATACTTATGAAGCAGAATTTCTGATGCAATATTTTTGAAAAATCAGAATCAGTGAATAAACACAGAAAAAGGCACAGCTTCCAAAACTGCAAGGCAAAGTTAATTTCCCCATCTTTGCCCTTCTACAGCATTCATTATAAGCCAAGGTACTCAACAATTCAAAATTCATTCAACAGTTCAGTTTTACCCTTCTGGTTATTTATCAAAGGACAATGTCATTTAATATTTCTGTTATAATAGTCAATCTTCCTAGATCTTTGAAAAATAATCCAATATCATTTCACATTATTAAGTCATTTGTTACATGAAACAAAGCTATGGATAATACTCAGATTATTCCCAAATAAATATCTATACAACTCAGGAGGAAATCAATTAAAATGCATTTTATTGGAAACCATAGATAGAAAAAATATTCACTGTCTTGATTATATAAATAGAGAAAATGCATTACTATTAACTCCCAGCCTACAAGAGGACTATTGGTTTATCTCAAACAAGACTATAAATATATTCAGCTATTAAAATATTGCATCCTTTCTCACTTCATATAGCCTTCAAAACAAGGCAATCATCAAATCTTTATATAGCCTCCAAAATATATTAAAATACTTAAATGTAACATAGGGAAGCCAACAGAACATTTTGTATCACATGTAGGAATAAAATAATTGACAGTCAGAACAAAATATTAAAGATTGATTTAAAATAAGGAAAAAAAGTTCAAATCCTCAAAATCAAATATTCAGACCTGATTTTTGTTTTTGGATATTAACTGGATATTAATAAAATTACATAAAGTACTTCTGATACCAACAAATCTAATTGAATCACAAGTGTTATCGAAACATAATCCCAAATTCTTTGAATGTCAAACCACTTTAGATATTGGGAGGAAAAAACTAATTGATTTAATAGACATTACTATTGAAAGTTGATTTTCACTTGTCATTCTGAAGTCACTCTCCCTGAGTAATCTAGCTGGTATTAAAACAAAACAAAAAACAAACCCCATTGCCAGATACTGTCATTCTTATATTGAAGAAAAGGAGAGACGCTTTTAACCAATGGCACCTTTTCTATTGAACACACACATGTGAAAGATTCAGAAAATCAAAATATTTCAACTAATTTATAACCCATTTGGTATCCTGTTGAAAGAATATGGAACAATCATTTAGGAAGCTCAGACCTGGTTGACCCAAATCTTTTCTTTCTCCTTTTTAATTTCTTTTCCTGTAATTGTATTATTGTTATTTGAAGGTCTATCTGAATGTCTAGATAGATAGATAGATAGATAGATTTAAGGCTCGAATTTGCAATGGACCTTTAACTGAACACCCAGTGCTTTGGGTACCTAAATCCCTTAGGCTATTTTAAAAATCCCAAACTAAATCCAGTGGAAGTTCTGATCCAAACAATCCCTGTCCAACACAGAAAAAAGCAGCTCCCACCACACCCTGCTTATTTTTCATTGTATAGGATGAATACACCACTGCCTAAATATCCTTTAAGAATTTGTAGGTATCATTGTTTCAGGCTTATGATCTTTGTTTTAAAAGGCACTGCAACCAGACATTTTAAAGCTGCAATGTTCCAGCAATGTGTTATGACTTAAAATGCAGTGACTTCTCGGGATTCAGCTTCGCTCAAAGTCTTATTCAGGAGACACACTCAAATATTAAAATATAACAACTGTGTGTGTGTGTAAACGTGGGGTTTTAACCAAATAATTCCCATGGGAAACACTTCTGCCATGCTGAGACTCACAGACATTTAAATCTGGGGATGAGGCAGGGGATTATTTTATATCTTTTTTCTTTAAATATAAATTAACAGTTTTAAAGTTCCTAAAAGCAAAACCAGAATGTTAGCAGAACCTAGTCCTACCACTTTTTCTTTTTCTTTTTTTTTCACCAGCAGAATCTGATCCTAAAATCTGCTAAGCTCATCCTGCAGGATGCTGAGTGCATTCAGCTGTCATTGAGAGCAGAAGGTACCAGGTACTCTGCAGGTGGTGCTAAGCAGCTCACTGGATCAGGCTCCCGAGCAAAGCTGTCTAGTGGTGGCAAAGTCTCTAATTTCACAGCTCTCCTACAAATGACAGACACTATTTCAACATGTGATACCCCAATATAACTTTATTTTATTCACCCACTATGCACGCATAAACATATACAGATCTGCACATGTGTCTCTCAGTTCAAAGCTCTGCAAATCCAGCTAGTGGAGGATTCCCCCTACATAGAGAGCCAGAGCCTACTTCTCCTCTGACACGGGGGCATGATGGTGGAAAGGGGTCACAACTGGGGTGTCCATGTGCCCCAGGGATACTCGGGTGTTGGCAGCTGGATCAGATGCTTATCTTCCCTGGGAGACTGGAAAGGCATAAATGTGACCTACAACTGCCTTTGTCTTTCCCTTCTCCTCCTGGTCTTGCACTGAGCAGTGCTTAGCCGGGATAGAAAATCTGGCCCATACACACTCATCTGTACACACATGCTTCAAAGACAATGATTTGCCCAGCTCCCACTGCTGAGACTCATAAACTAAAATGCACCTTGGCCAAGAGTCAGAATTGCTTTTCTTGATCTTTTACACCAAGACTGCAGATCGCCACATCAACAAATGAGCACTGACTGTGTGGGGAAACTGGATCTATTATAACTTCAGAGACTGCTGCAAAGGTCAGCTGCTGCAAAAAGGCTGCGTGGGCTATTATAAGAGGTTATAATCAAATGTGAGAGTGTTCATGGTGAAAGATCTTAGTGCATGCAGACCAGACAGTGAATGGCTATGCAAGAGCTTCCAAATATGCAATCCCAAAATGGAAACTCCGCAGAGTTTTTATTAATTTTCACTGAAAAACCTCTGTAGTGAAAACTCCAGAATATTTCTAGCCACATCTGTGAAGACAAAAAGCCCCACCCCAAAATCATGCAATTAATCAACTTACAAGTACCCCATAATTCCCCTTCACAGCTATAGAGGCTGAGGACACCTGAACGTGGGAAGGTAGAACTGACTGATAAAGCCTGGCTCGGTGCCAGTTTATGGTGCTGGGCAAAGATCATAAAGTGTCTGACTCAAAACAGATTAGGCAAAAGTCCTCCCTTGATGAGACTTGCCTGTGAAATGGTTTCTTTCTGGCTACCTATAACATGGTGGGTTGATAAGAAGTCTCTGCTGACTTTTGACTCTCTCTGATAACGAGGGACCTGACTCGACATAAGTCAACTCTTGGCTATTATCTATGACCCCAATTCACTATTGCATTGACGCATGTGTTTAACTTTAATCCAATCTCCATAGTCGGTAAAACTTCAAACACATTCTTAACTTGTGGCAAATGCATAAGCCCCATTGCAGCCAATGGCATATAAGCATGTGCTTAGGGGCTTTGCCGAATCAAGGCCCATGCTATGACACCATCAACATTTTAGGGTTTGCACCATGTGCTTTTAAATTAAAGGACAATCCAGCCTTCATTGTAATATCAGTCATATACTCCTGGAACAACCACCACAAGCTCTCTCCCCCTGCACCTTAAAAAAAGGCTGAAAACTATTTAACTTATATATTTTAGGTACTTTCTATTTTAACTGCCTGGCCTCCCTTTGGAATCATGCGACTTTGCTTGGTTTTTTCAGTGCTTTATTTGCTTAATTTGCTCTGATTTTGTGCTGACATGGTCTTAAATAGACAGGTTCACCAGGTAATAGTACAAAAATGTGGCAGTGTTTCTGATGGATAATTCTATTGACTATGACCTTCTGTAGTCATTTACAGCTGGACAAGGAGGGAGTACAACTGGCATACAATGCAAATCAAAAATGGTCCATTTTACTCTGGGGTTGGTCAATGTCTGCACTTGGCCCAAGGTCATGGAGAATGAAGCCCAATATTATTATTCTTATAATGTGTCTGAGCTCAGACAGAACACGCCAGTAGTCTGTGGGAATAGATTATTTACTAATGGTCAGCGGAAGAACAACTGTTTGAGAGAATTTCTTTATAAAAGGCAAATATTTCTTTTTACACAAATAGCTCCACAAAATGGTTGTCTTTTAAAACCAAGCAAAAGTATTAACACCCAACATATAGCTGTAAACTATTCTAAGCTTCATATTTTATTCTTTTAAATATAAGGAGTTTCTGGTGAGTTCTTCCATACACTTATTTTTCCGTAACCATTTAATAATATCAGAAGATAGAACTCATTTGAGAAAGTATTTTTAATAAACAATCCTATGTGGCATAATCTCAGTGTTAAACACTAATTAAAAATAGTTTTAAACAAATTTACCTGTGACAGGTCAGAATATCTTGATCTGTGGGTGAACGTCTGATGCCTTATCGGCTTTGGAAGGTGCCTGGCTTTGAGTGACAAGAACCTGAAACCCGTATTGTTCAGATGCCAATTTCAGCAGGAGTGTGAAAACTGTACAGTAATTGCAGAACTGCGCTTCCTGCCCACTGAAGAAACAAATTGTTCCAGTCACCTTGCTGGGGAACAACATTGGCATAGTTACCTGGATACCTGTTGCTGAGGGATACATACACTGCAGTGGAATCTTGGCAAGTTAAAATGCCTGATGTGTCACCTAAAATGAAAACGCATTAGAAATCTTATTGGGTGAAACAAATGCTGTGACCCAAAACGTTTGAAAGTGAATGGTGATTTGGGGGTACTTCAATTCCTGAGTGGCCAAACTGAGGGTCATGTCCAGACTGCAATCGCAAGGTATAACTGCAGATCACGTAGATATAAACAAGCTAGTTTTAATTTAGTTGTACAAACCCACTTAGGAGCTTGGATAATTATTCACGGGGCTAGACCATGAAGCATGAGCACACGAGTTGCTGCATCTTCATTACCCCAGGACTTGAGCTAGCTCAATTAAAGCTAGCTTGGGTTTGTGTACTCCAGGGGTAGGCAACCTATGGCACAGGTGCCGAAGGTGGCATGAGAGCTGATTTTCAGTGGCGCTCACGCTGCCCAGGTCTTGGCCACCGGTCCGAGGGGCTCTGCATTTTAATTTAATTTTAAATGAAGCTTCTTAAACATTTTAAAAACCTTATTTACTTTACATACAACAATAGTTTAGTTATATATTATAGACGTATGGAAAGAGACCTTCTAAAAATATTAACGTGTATTACTGGCACGGAAAACCTAAAATGAAAGTGAATAAATGAAGACTCAGCACACTGCTTCTAAAAGGTTGCTGACCCCTGGTCTCCTCAAACTGCAACCACACCCCATGATATAGTACAGACACACATCCTAAAGCCCCTGACTTTCAGGGATGGGCATTCTGAACTTTCTGACTAGTCCCTAATATAGGATTAAGCAGTCAATAAGGATTTAATTATTTTTGGCAAAAGTGTGTTGGGGGAAGTGGGGTTTTCAAGAAGAAAAGCAGCTGACAAACCCAATTTTAAAGGGAAGGGCACTAGATTTGCAGAAATATTAAAGATATTACATGATGTTAGAAGTGTAGTTTTCTTGAATAGTCCCAGTTTTTAGAAAAACAGGATCTTCTAGATTCATAGATTTTCAGACCAGAAGGGGCCACATTTAGTTGGACATCCTACATAACAGAGGTAACAGAATTTCACTCAGTAATCCTTGCAGGGGAAGGGATTACTCATTCTTGCAGATAAACTGGTGTGTAAGAAATGCCTGCACTCTGAAGAATAAAGGGGGAAAAAAACATAAGTAAGAAGAATCAAATACTAAACCAGAAATGACAGGCACAATTGGCAAAGTGCCCCATATACGAAGCCCTTCCACTGGCTGAAAGTTCTGTAGAAAATGTTCCCACAGTAATACAGAATTGGCAGAATGATTCCCAAATAGTATTTCTAACGGGAAGGAGCAAGAGCTCAGCCATTTACTACAATTTTTTAACAGGATTGCTTGGTGGCTAAAAATAAAAAACAGCATAAATAGATTTAATATAACAACTCAGGATGGCTCATTAGTGTGGAAAGTGAAGAATGTGTGTTCTATCGGTGTTGTCAGGAGTGCTCATGTCAGCAACAGAGCAAGAACGAGTGTAATCGATCCTAGTTATTTAACAGAAATTGAGTTAGATTTCACCACATGGGAGGGAGGGGTTCCTTCTACAAGGGTGGAAAACCTGACACAAAATCAAGCTTTCCAAAAACCACAGATGCAACTGGGGAAAAATAAAACCCCAACACAATACTGCCTCAGCAATATGCTTGGGCAGGATTTTAACATATGTGTGTGTATCTGCTACTGTGCATATCAAAGAGGTCGATGCTAAGTAGCACTTACAAGCTCTAAGAAAGTTTATTTTAAAAATTACAAATAAACAATTGTTAAAAAAGTCAAAGGACTAACCCACTGCATTAGTGTTGCCCTTGAAACTGCTCTGCCATGACACAAGCCTACTGATTATACATATCACTTGCTTCAAAATTCTAATTGCAAACATTCATCTCAGTCATTTTCCTTGGTCTATCATTTCTCTTGTTTAATTTTTCACAGCAATATTCTTAAGTCATAATTGCATGCCCTGGTATAGTTATGGGCATAACTATGAACAACTGTGCTCATTATGCCATCAAAGGCTCAAAGTCCTGAAGCCACATCTTTAGGGACTTTTCAAATACGACAAAGTTATTTCCTAATTAGTCCAGGATGGGGGCTCTTTATCTCTTTTTTAAAAGTAAAGCAACAATATGACCTGCCACCCTCAGCAGAGTGGCAGAACTTACAATTAAAATATTTGCTGCCGTTTCAATTTGGTCCGGATGCCCTGCTACCACCAGAGGCCCCAGACCTACTGGGAACCTTGAAAATGTTTCATAAACTCCTCAGGCCAATACCACTATGCATGTTTTACTAGTGAAGAGGAACTCCATTGCAGTTCTCTGTGAAATCACAGGAAGGAGTTATCACAGCTGTTCAAAGAACCCCAATGGCAGAGCATATTGTTACACCTGATACAGCAAACAATTCTATTGGATACTACAGAGGCTGTGCAAGCTGGGGGGCCTTGTCTCTCTGATGTTTGTGGGCTCTTTAATAAAGAAAAAGGAAGCCTGATGCATATGCTACAGGACCGTCCAACAGTCAGGCAGCTGTGGAAAAGATGGACACATGAGTGAAATTGGTGCTTGGCTTCAATAACCAAACCTCAGCTGAAAATTATATCCTAGGTCGGGGGTACCCAGAGGTCTTCCAGGGGATACATCAACTCATCTAGATATTTGCCTAGTTTTACAACAGGCTACCTCAAAAGCACTAGGGAAATCAGTTCAAACTAAATTTTCATACAGACAATGACCTGCTCTATATACTATACACAGAAATGTAAGTACAATGTTTATATTCCAATTGATTTATTTTATAATTATATGGTAAAAAGGAGAAAGTCGGCAATTTTTCAGTAACCATGTGCTGTGTCACTTTTGTATTTTTATGTCTGATTTGTGAACAAGTTGTTTTTAAGTGAGGTGAAACTTGGAGATACACAAGACAAATCAGCCTCCTGAAGGGGTACAGTAAGCTGGAAAGGTTGAGAGCCACTGTCCTAGGTTATGTACTGACTTTGCAAGGTTAACTGTGTCACAGAGCCTTTGGTTCTTGAGGGCGTCAGTGATTACCAAGAGCATGATTTTAGGCCTAGGCCTACAAGAAAGTAGTGGTATTTGGACCTGTCTGAGTTTGCAGAGCAAGAATAGCTTAATGACACAGAAAGCAATTATGTGAATTTGTACAAATTAGGACCCTGTTTCTTGATACATTTGGCTAAAGAATGCTGAGATAGCTCAAATAATTCCAGACTTTCATTCTATCCAACCTCTCCACTTGTTCCCAGGCACCAACCCCTCAGTCCTCTCCTTCCCTTTTAACCTATTTGTGTATGTCTGTTTATTTATGTATTATTATACACCGTAACATGTGATTTTTGACAAACAGGGAGGAACTGGTTGAGAATTTGTAAGTGAAAGGCAGCTTGGGTGAAAGTGGCAGAGGTGCTTAATGACTTCTTTGTTTCAGTTTTCACCAAGAAGGTTGGTGGTGATTGGATATCTAATGTAGTGAATACCAATGAAAATGAAATAAGATCAGAAGAGATTAAAATAGGGAAAGAACAAGTTAAAAATTACTTAGATAAGTTAGATGCCTTCAAGTCACCAGGTCCTGATGAAATGCATCCTAGAATACTCAAGGAGCTGACTGAGGAGATATCTCTGAGCCATTGGTGATTATCTTTGAGAAGTCATGGAAAACAGGAGAGATTCCAGAAGACTGGAAAAGGGCAAACATAGTGCCAATCTATAAAAAGGGAAATAAGGACAACCGAGGGAATTACAGACCAGTCAGCTCAACTTCTGTACCAGGAAAGATAATGGGGCAAATAATTAAGCAATCAGTTTGCAAACATCTAGAAGATAATAAGGTGATAAGTAACAGTCAGCATGGATTTGCCAAGAACAAATTGTGTCAAACCAACTTGATAGCTTTCTTTGACAGGGTAATATGTCTTGTGGATGGGGGGGATGCGGTAGACGTGGTATATCTTGACTTTAGTAAAGCTTTTGATACTGTCTTGTATGACCTTCTCATACACAAACTAAGGAAATGCAACCTAGATGGAGCTATTGTAAGGTGGGTGCAAAACTGGTTAGAAAACCATTCCCAGAGAGTAGTTATCAGTGATTCACAGTCATGGTGGAAGGACATAATGAGCGGAGTCCCACAGGGATCAGTTCTGGGTCTGGTTCTGTTCAATATCTTCATCAATGATTTAGATAGTGGCACATAGTACACTTATAAAGTTTGCGGATGATACCAAGCTGGAAGGGGTCATGAGTGCTTTGGAGGATAGGATTAAAATTCAAAATGAGCTAGATAAACTGGAGAAATGGTCTGAAGTAAATAGGATGAAATTCAGTAAGGAGAAATGCAAAGTACTCCATTTAGGAAGGAACAATCAATTGCACACATACAAAATGGGAAAAGACTGCCTAGGAAGGAGCACTGCAGAAAGAGATCTGGGGATCATAGTGGACCACAAGCTAAATATGAGTCAACAGTGTAACACTGTTGAAAAAAAAGCAAACATGATTCTGGAATGTATTAGCAGGAGTGTTGTAAACAAGACATGAGAAGTAATTCTTCCATTCTACTCTGCGCTGATTAGGCCTCAACTGGGGTATTGTGTCCACTTCTGGGAGTCACATTTCAGGAAAGATGTGGACAAATTGAAGAAAATCCAGAGAAGAGCAACAAAAATGAGTAAAGGTCTAGAAAACATGACCTATGAGAGAAGATTGAAAAAATTGGGTTTGTTTAGTCTGGAGAAGAGAAGACTGAGAGGAGACAGGAGAGCAGTTTTCAAGTACATAAAAGGTTGTTACAAGAAGGAGGGAGAAAAAGTGTTCTTAACCTCTGAGGATAGAACAAGAAGCAACGGTCTTAAATTGCAGCAAGGGAGGTTTAGGTTGGACATTAGGAAAAACTTCCTGTCAGGGTGGTTAAGTATTGGAATAAATTGCCTAGGGAGGTTGTGGAATCTCCATTGTTGGTGGTTTTTAAGAGTAGGTTGGACAAACACCTGTCAGGTATGATCTAGATAATACTTAGTCCTGCCATGAGTGCAGGGGACTGGACTAGATGACCTCTCAAGGTCCCTTCCAGTCCTATGATTCTATGTTATCTCTGAATAATATTGTCTGATTTTGTACTGTCTGTCTTGGGAAGCTTTGACAAGTTGTAAAATGGTGCAATTTCATAATTTTATTGGATATCCTGTAAAACATGCAGTATTTGGTAACTTATACAAGCTGTAAGTCATTTATCTTTCTGTATTTTTTAGTCTGTTTCTTTATGAAAATTAATAAATTAATCACAAACCAAAATAAGATGAGGCTAAACATTAAGGGCAAAATTCCAGTCCCATTGAAATGAATGGGAATTTTATCATCGACTTCAATGAGGCCAAAACTTTCCCCTAAACATTTACTGTAGGGAGTAGTCCTTCACTGACAGGCACATGTGTTTTCTATCTCTGGCTGCCATAATTCTATGGAAGCAACATCGTGTTTTACTGTATGGGTCAAATTCGTCACTGAAGTTACGCCACTAAATATGAGTCAACAGTGTAACACTGTTGCAAAAAAAGCAAACAAACATCATTCTGGGATGTATTAGCAGGAGTGTTGTAATCATGACACAATAAGTACCGGTAATTCTTCCACTCTACTCTGTGCTGATTAGGCCTCAGCTGGAGTATCGTGTCCAGTTCTGGGCACTACATTTCAGGAAAGATGTGAACAAACTGGAGAAAGTCCAGAGAAGAGCAAGAAAAATGATTAAAGGTCTAGAAAACATGACCTATGAGGGAAGATTGAAAAAATTGGGTTTGTTTAGTCGGGAGAAGAGAAGACTGAGGGGGGACATGATAACGGTTTTCAAGTACATAAAAGAGGGAGAAAAAGTGTTCTCCTTGAGGATAGGACAAGAAGCAATGGGCTTAAATTGCAGCGAGGGAGGTTTAGGTTGGACATTAGGAAAAACTTCCTGTCAGGGTAGTTAAGTACTGGAATAAATTACCTAGGGAGGTTCTGGAATCTCTATCATTGGAGATTTTTAAGAGCAGATTAGACAAACTGTCAGGGATGGTCTAGATAATACTTAGTCCTGCCCAGAGTGCAAGGAACTGGACTAGATGACCTCTCGAGGTCCCTTCCAGTCCTACGATTCTAAAGCCACGAGGGTTATTATCAGGGATGAAAAAGACATCCTCTCTCTGAAAGCTTTAATCGCAGTTAAAACCAATATTAAAATGCCATTGAGCTACAGAATCCCAGGTGTCTGACTTTGGTGTTAAAATGACATACCAAGGTTTATAGCTCCTTTGTGGTAGCCATACCAAGTAGCACCACTTTGTAAATATTTCACGAAATATTAAAATCAATGCAGATAATTGCCTGTAACCCCAGGCAAGTTGCCAAAGATTCATCGGAAGATACTCTCTGTTAAGGCAACTGCAGTCTAAGACACACGATCTTCCTATCATGCTTCTGTGATAGTCTGTGGGCTAGAACACATAAAATGGATGATTTCAGTTCCATTCTTGGAACTGAGACAATAGATCAGCTAGCAAAGTTGAATTTGCTTGTGAAGGTAAATGTTCACACAACAACGTTCTCCCTGCAAGCAAGACAGAGGCGTGCTAGATTAGCTGTGTTTATCAAATCAATGTACTATTATAATAGATGCAAGAGTTGAGACACATTCAGAACTAAGCACTGTGGCCACTCTGGAAAAGCCCAGGACATCTTTGTCAGCAAGCCAACTCTGGTCCATGCACAGCAGTAACTTGAAACTGCAAACAAAATGTGAGAGCGTGGAGGAATGGAATAGGAAACAGGGAAACTATTACAGTGCCGTTCTGCAAATCAGTCATTGCTACAAACTAATATGGAGGTTAAGAGCTTAATAAAGATTAGACATTAGTATAGATAATGAGAATCTGCGCAGTTACATTACACTGGATACAAACATTATTTCTGGTTTTTACAAGAACTATAAGTCCTCATGCTTCAGGATGCAAACCAACCAATAGCTGATGGCAGTTAGGAAGAAAACTTCACCAGTGGGCTGATTACTTCATAGTTATCCATTACAGGGTTTCTTACACCTTCCTCTCAAGAGCCTAGCACTGGGCTCTCTGAGTGTATCCACTGGCCTCCAGTGCTCCTAAGGAAAGAACAAACTGCAGCATTCATCCCCTGAAAAGGGCAAAATCTAAAAAGAGGAGCCCATAGTTCTACAACTGGAACCACTGCTTGTTGATGTGAGCCATGTGGAGCACCAACCCCTCCTAGATGGCTGGCACTGGTAGTGTGCTCTGCGTACCAGGAGCTCAGAGTTCAGTTAGGTACTCCCAGGACTAGGCCCGACAGGTTGCGGAGGATTCCATAAATAGTCACATGTTCTGAGTAAAGGAGGAGCTTTGCTAGAGCTACCAGAAATTAAGAGGTATTCATGCCCTCGCCATGAGGGTTTTAATTACAAAGGAAGATCCATCTAATAGTTCCTAGCTCAGACCCTGGTGACAGTCCAAGTACTGGAGTCTCTACACATGCAGTCATCCCTATGCCTACTGCTTCCAGACCACTGCATCCTCGTGCCTTGGCTACTGCTAGGGTGACCAGATGTCTTGATTTTATAGGGACAGTCCCGATATTTGGGACTTTTTCTTATATAGGCTCCTATTATCCCCCATCCCCTGTCCTGATTTTTCACACTTGCTGTCTGGTCTCCCTAGCTACTGCTGGCCTCTTGCCAGCACCAGAATGCCCGTTACCCAGCCTTGCCTCCACAGCCAGCTCCCAGGATTATGGAGCCCTCTCGTCGTTAGGACAGAAGTTGAACTGGGAATCAGAGCCCTCCACTAGCTGGGGGTGCAGGGAAGCTACCAACATAGTAGGGATCCAGAAAGTGCATTAAACTATTTAATACAATTATTTGTTGAAGTCTCACAACTTGCCCAGTTTATCCAGCTACAATTCAGACCAACGTCCACAGCTAATCTGCAGTACACTTTAGAAAAGCCATTCTTTAAAATCAGTCAGGATGAGTTTGACCAAAGATAAAATATTCACTGCTTTTATGGTTACGGGAAGCTAGCAGGAGAGAGTTATTTCTGGGATAGATATATCAGGAAGATTCTAAGCCAACATCTGATGGGAACCTCAGATGAGGCAGGAGGTAACAGACACCTGTCTCCCTGTCTGGCCATTCGGCCTCCCAAGGTATGTCTATGTACATACTGAGCCTCAGGTAACAGAAGAGATGGAGAAAGGAAATCTACTAGATGAAACAAACAGCAAGGGCAGGGGATGTGATCCTGGTTATGAATAAAGACAAAACAAAGGATTGTTCTGGTATATCTTCAGGTGCAAGGGAACACATGGGATCCTTTACTTAGAGTCAAGCTGACAGCAGTCTGTCTCACGTAAGGAGGGTTACAGCCAACCTGGCTGCAAGGATTTTGGGTGAGCAATACTGAAGACGACAGGAGATTATCTCCAAAATGCTTTATTTCATATGCACTCATTTGTTGCCAATACTTCCCCTGGTTATCATTTGAATCACTATGCTTTGTAAAATAAACTTATACTTAATTTCACTCTGGGCTTATGTAGCGGCTGCGTGTGTTAAGTGGAGCAGGGATCTGTGGTCGAACCGGTAAGCTGGCATGTACTGTGATGTTGGAAGCAGCAACTCTGAACACTGAGCATCCAGTGGAGCAGGGGCTGGACACTCCAGGGAGATGCTCAGAGGGCTCGAGCACTGGGGTATGCCTATCACTAACCTACTGAGTAACAGGACGGCTTGCGAGGCCTAGAGGGCAGCGCTTGTGTTGACAGTAGCTGGTGAAGCTAATCCATGGCAGGCACACACAAGGCTTCCTTATGCCAAGGGCAGCTGGTAGCGAGGGATTTCACAGCCGTGGGTACCTCAGGCAGCATCACAGGTATGTCTCCTCTGTGTGTTACTTGTGTTTGCAACCTGGGAGCCTGTTTAGAGTCTCAACCATTGCTGGATTGTCAACCTTTGGCAGTATCCGAAATAGACATCTATAGTGTGTTTATGGCTAGAACACAGTGACTTTTCCTCTTTGGCGTGGAGGCATCATCACCCCAATTCAAATCTTTGTAACCAGAGGATCAGACTGCTGTCACGTGCTTTACACATTGCTATGCCTCAAATCATTCAGAAATGGAAGCACACTCATAATGCAGTAGCTTACTTGTTCAGGGAATACTAAACGACTGCTCCAGGACGTACTGCTGCCTGTGGGTTTCCAGGTGGATTTAAAGGTTTACTGACTTATAAAGCTAAAAACTGAAGAGTTTCAATTTGGAAATGGTGCCACAGTGCACCATGGGGTTTGTAGTTCAGATGCTCATGTCCCTATTCTCCTCTATGGCCTGGACTCCTATAATGCACCATGGTCTCTCTTGCTTCTGAGCTACGGTGGTGCATCCTGGGAGTTCCTGGCCACAGTGCATTGTGGGAGGCGTAGTTTGGGTGGAGTACCCAGCCCACAGAGCGAAATGGTGGCATGAGGCACATAATGCAAAACCTTGACAGTGACCTCAGCAGTGTTAAGGCAAAATAACTTCCCACATGCATGGAATGTAAGAGATAGCTGTGCTGATCTGATGATATAATTGCTATAGAAGCTTAAGGTTTTGCATTTGAGTACAAGTCTGATGAAGTATGGGGGTGAGGGTTGTGTGAGTCTGATTTAGATGAGTATGCATTGCTTAAGGGTATCTGCTGGAGATGGAAGTAGAAACCTTATATAGCATAGGAGTCTGGGCAATATGAAGGTAGAAGGGGATGCATAAATCTTTCTCCTTAACTTCTGTCCATGCTTTTAAGATGTTGGACGGATGTGGTGTGCCATGCTGCAACCTTAATCACCACCTAATACAGTAAAAGCTTTGTTATCCAGCATGGTGGGGGAAGCAATCTGGTTAACTAAGAGTTATACTTACCAATGGAGGAAGGGACTTTGGGTGTGGGAGGGGGCTCAGGGCAGGGGGTTGGGTGGGGGAGGGGTTTTGGCTCCCCTCAAGTGATGATATGTCTCTGCTGCTCCTAGGCAGAGGGGCAGCCAAGCAGCTCTGCACGCTGCCTCCGCCCAAAGGCACCGCCTCCGCGGCTCCCATTGGCCACAGCCCCTGGCGAATGGGAGCTACAGAGCCAGCGCTTGGGGTGGGGCAGCGCACGGAGCCCCCATGGCCATTTCTCCACCTAGAAGCAGCAGTTGGTAAAGTGCCAGATAATACAGTGTTTACTGTATAGTGTTTGTTTGCTAATTAGATCAACCTCTCATCTGGAACAGTGATAAGCAAACTCTCTATCAACAAAATACTTCTTAGAACAAAGCCGGAAAGAGCATTTTAATTTATCTACATTCCTTCAAACAGATTTGCCTTCTCAGTGTTGTTGTTGTAGAGAATGTTAACCTTTCTACTGGGCTTTGAAGTGGATTCTATTTTTTTTTTTAAAGATGAACAATGATATTTTTCGTAACTTACATTTCAATTAAAAAAGAATCCCACTCCATGAATAAACCCTGCATAAGAGTATATTATCATCTCCCAGAAAACAATGTTCCACACAGTAAGCAGGCAGTGAAAGCACCATCCAGCTTGGGTGGGGGGAAGAAACCAATCACATTTATGTAGCCTATTGGTTTTTTTCAGTGCAAGAACACAAAGCTTGTATCTTGTCAGATGCTACAAGCACTTGACATTGTGAATGCAATTCAATAATGCAGGATACGAAAGGCAACATTCCAGGTCTCCAAAGGGATAAAATTATATGCTATTTATATACAGTAATGCGTGTGTATTTTTTTTCCCAAGCAGTTCATGTTTCTTTTAACAAGCTGCCTAACATAATTGTCTAAAGTGACTTAAATATAAACTGAAAATTCCCCCCAAAGGGCTTAAACTGCACTGTCCAATTTGTAAATTTCCTGGGTTCTATGGAAGGTAGGTAGAGTTAATATAGGAAACCTCACTGATATGGACAGAAAGTTCTCATTATGGAGTTTTCTTGAAATGACAATGCTCAGATCACAAAATAACCACAAAAGTCTGCTTTGGATTAGAGGAAATTGTTCAGTGTTACCATTCTTATTTGCTGTTTCTATGGTTCTAGTTCTGCAATACTTTACAGAAAAATGTAAAGATACATTTCCATTGACTTCAATGGGGCCAAGATTTCATGCAAGGTCATTGCACTGGTTAGTTTACGAAGAGCCTCTTTCTACAAGCACTCAAACGTGAGTAATTTTACGTCCGTGAGCAGTTCCCAGCAAGGGGAAGGAGACTGGGGTTCAGTTATAATGCAAATGCTGATATATGGTTTTACCAGCGTTGTTTTCTGTGAATCCAATTAGAACTATTGTTTCTTTGTTTTTTGGGGGCGGGAGGGGGGGACTGGAAAAAGCACAATTATTTTGTTTGTAGTTTCTCCCTTTTTCCCCCCAGTTAAAAACTTCACAATGAACTCTTTGGAAATGAACTCATTTGCATGTCCATTTGGGGAAAAAACTGTTTGGAATCTGTGGACTTCACGTAAGTTGGTTTAGCTTCACCCATGTACACCAGCTGAGAATCTGGTCCATGTAACTAAATGTTCCATTGTTAGCACGGCCTGACCACTCAGCGCTCTGCAGTGAGCATGTTTAAACTGTAACTTCAATATGAATGTCGGACAACACGAGAAATGAGATACCGTAGAGCAGGGGTTCTCAGCCTTTTTCTTTCTGAGACCTCCTCAACATGCTATAAAAACTCTATGGCCCACCTGTGCTACAACAGTTTTTCTGCATAATAAAAGCCAGAGCCAGCGTTAGAGGGTAGCAAACAGGGCAATTGCCTGGGGCCCCACACCACATGGGGGGCCCCCAGGAAGCTACATTGCTCAGGCTTCAGCTTCAACCCTGAGTGGTGGGGTTGAAGGCCCTGGGCTTCAGATCCATGTGGTGGGGCTTCAGCTTTCCACCCTGGGCCCTAGTGAGTCTAATGGTGGCCCTGCTTGGTGGACCCCATGAAGCCTGCCCACGAACCCCCAAGGGGCCTCAAATCTCTGGTTGAGAACCACTGCCATAGACTAACAAAACCATTTTCAGCCATCGTTCTAGGAAATCTCTACCACTCAGTGTGCTTTAATCAACATGAGGCTATTTTGACTAAAAATGCAATCAATCAGGTCAGTATTTTAGAAAATTTATCCAAATCTAAGTAGGAGATGATAGTCAATAGTCCCATAAAAATGTGCACGTGTAGTTTACTAACCCAAGGGATTTGGCATGCATTTCTTTTTGCTACAAGGAATGACACTCAACAATACAAAAGAGATGTACCCTTGCAAGCCAATTTGTGCAGTATTAATGAGACAATATAGATGATAAGAAATAGATCCAGTGTCTGGATATAATGTATGCTCTGGGGAACAAAAGTCATATTAAACTGGAAAATAATGATCTATTGTGTATAGGATGTATGTTTGAATGAATGATTTCCAGATGGGATCACGCCACTCACAGATAGCAATTGTAGAAGGCTGTTTTTAATATCTGTGTTCAGGCTGTAGCTTTTGTGCTTTCAAAAACAATTTATAAGAAGAATTCGTAGCAGCTTAATTGTAATTAAGAATTGAATGTTCACTGAGCAAATATTTAGATCTGTAATTTTCAGTGAATTGTTTTTTTTGGCGGGGGAGGGCTGGTTGCAGCTCTGTGTAGAACAGGTTTTTTAACTCAGATGAGAGGAGATTAAAGGAGCATTACCAAACCTTGTTGTATAAACTGCCAGATCCGATAACTCTCTAGACAGCAAAGATGCATTCACAGACTGGTGCTCAGACGCTCTGTGTCTGAATCCTGGAATTTCTTAGTTTTATGGCATTCCTATCTGCATCTATGAATATACTCCACGCAACCAAAATCATCGCTGAGCATAAGGAAAAAATAATCAAATGTGCACGGATTTAAATGAATGCATCCAGCTATCAGAATATGAAAGTTATTTGACGCAGCCTAATCAAACTCCTAAAATTACTGAAAGGTCATTTAATAAGACCACATAGAAAGCTCTTTACTAACAAATCATGCTAGAAGACTATAGTCGCAAAGAGCAGCACATGTGTTTTGGAGACTGGTAACTGGAGACAAATGCCATTCTAAAACTTGATAGAGAGGTTATTAAAAAGCTGATTAGTTTATTGTGCACAGTGCTGTTGAAAGTCTCCCAGCTTGCCAATGAATTTTAAAGCAATTTTCAACAAGGTTTGGAGTTACTACTGAAAGTCCTATAGGCCATGTCTTCATTGTGAAGTGAACCCGGGTAACTGGCACCTCAGGCTGAGAACCTGGGTTTGTCCTCGCCCAGGTGCAAGCATCCTGACTGCAAAGGCCTACCCAAGTTACTGCATCCTCACTGTTTCTGCACTTGGCCAGGTGTGTTTGGGGGCATATCCCATGGTTCTTTGTGCTGAGCTGCTTTAGGATTCTTTCCCAATCAACCGTGGGAGAACTTGTCTGTCCTTCTGGGGGGAATTATGGGAAGGCTTTGGAGGACTATCAGCACTCATGTGATTTAGACCATCCCCTCACTGCAAAGCAGGTGGGTTCCCACTCAAGTTAAAGCAGAGCCAATCAAGCCAGCTAGCCTAGGCTTAAAGGACCTCCATGCAGAGGTTTTTCTATGCAGATGGCAGTGGGTGGGCTGGGCTAATACTCTGGGTTATCTCTGCAGTGAACATTACACCCTTAGGGCTCAAACCAGCATTGAGTGAAATCATCCGGAGTGTTGCCATTCTTAACGTCAATGGATCTAGGATCGACCCTTTCAGAGAATGCCACTAAATAAGCAGACTCTGATTTTGCTTGTTAAGGTTAACAAGCCTAACATTTGACCTACCTTCTCTTTCTTGTGTCAGTTTGCTCAGTCCAGATATTTAAAAAATATACATTTTCCCGACAAAGAATGCCAGCAGTTCTGCGCTACTGAGTAAGGCCGCGAGCCTGTCAGAGGTCACAGATTCCTTGACTTTTCGGGACCTCCGGGACTTCTGCAGCGGCCTGTGTGGCTGGCCCAGCTGCCGCCTGACCAGCTTGGGGCAGCCGCTAGGCCAGTCGCTGCTGAGGCAGTCTCAGGCCACCGCACACACATCCAGCAGCAGCAGGGGTCCTGGGCTGCTGCGCCCTTCCACCCCAACCCCAGCAGCGATGCACCCGCCCACCCCCAAGCAGCAGCAGTGGTCTGGGGCTGTCCGCTGCTGCCCCCCCCGCACCCCTCGTTGCACCAGTGGGGTCCTGGGCTGCGAGTTGTGCCCTTGAGCCACCCCCACTCACCAGAGCATCCAAAATTTAGTCAGGGGTATAGAATACAAGTCATAGACTGGTCACAGGCCATGGATTTTTGTTTACTGTCCGTGACCTGTTCATGACTTTTACTAACAATACTCGTGACTAAAACATAGCCTTACTTATGAGCTACCCGACAATAGCTAACCACCAGAACCTCTTACTGACGTTCTGGCTGCACTTCTCCCCACATCCCTTGATCTTGGCACACACTAGGGCTGCCAGGTGTCTGGTTTTTGACCGGAACGCCCAGTCGAAAAGGGACTCTGGCAGCTCTGGTTAGCACCACAACCGGGCTGTTAAAAGTCCAGTCGGCGGTGCTGCGGTGCTAAGGCAGGCTAGTCCCTACCCGTTCTGACTCCGCACTGCGCCCTGGAAACAGCCAGCAGGTTCGGCTCCTAGAAAGGGGGGCCAGGGGACCCCACATGCTGCCCCTGCCCCTGCCCCGAGCACCGGCTCTGCACTCCCATTGGCTGGGAACCAAGGCCAAATGGAGCTGCAGGGGCTGTGCCGGCGGTGTCCACTGACTGCATAGACACCTTTGAAGAGCAGTGGGTGTTGTCAGTGGTTCTCTGCTTGGTGTCCCCTTCTGGTTCTCTGATTTTCACCCTATGACCTTCACTCCATTTTTTCATTTGTTGTCACCAGTATTCAGTTGCAGCCTGGGTCCTCTGGTGCCTCCCTCTAACTAAGAGGGAGTACCTTTCAGTATGCATGGTTCTAGGCCTGCCAGTACCCACTACTGGTACAATAACCAACCATTCATTGTACACAAGTTGGCATATTTTTGACTTTTATGAATATAATTTAGTACCTGACAGCACAATGTGTTTTGACAACTGTCTGAGGATTGGTATGCATTTTGACACATGCTTTGTCAAAACAATAGACTGAAAAGATTCAAAAGACCTGATTCTGATCTCATTTATACCAATATAAATCAGAAGTAATTTCCCCAGTGGCCAATGGACTAATATCAGTGAAAAGGTGGTGAAAAATCAGATCCCATTCACGAAGTTCACAAGTTTCAGCCCCCAATCCAAGTAAAACTAACATAAGATTTGTTAGGTTCTTAAAAGACCACATATCAAAGCAAAATCTCAGTACAAAGAGCTCTGGGTGATGCTATGCAAGGTGCCGAATTCCAAAAGAAAGGGTCAATGCCCAGCCACAGATATTTACCATTTTGCCTCAGATTCTGAGATACATGTTCAGAGACTGTTCTCAGCAAAGGATAGCATGGGAAATGACTGCAAAGATGTGATATTAGTGCTGAGTTCTGCAACAAATGTGTGTCACTGATAAGCTGCCTTGTTAAAAAAAAAGAAAAGTATCTCCCTTCCATCATTGGACGGGTAATTAAATTGTGGGTTTGTGCTTTTAAAAACATTCCATAGGGGAAAGTTTTTTTAAAACTCTAGATAACCTCGGTTTTACATTGGTAATCACACCGGTAACTGTGCAACTCATTTATGGAACTGTTTCTTTGGTTACTAACATTTTCAAAGATTTAAAATCATTTGTCAGAAAACTACTAACTAAAGGATTTTTTTTTTCTTTTTAAAAAGACAATATCTTGTGGCCGCTTTCATTACATCACAATACCTCCTTATTCCCCAGGAAAGAGCGATTCAAAACAGAGCTGAGCTAGTGAAGGTCTGTCTTACAAAGAGGAGAGAAATCTGATCTTTTCCTGAATATTCCTGACAGTGGCACAAAATATCTCACTTTTACAACATATGAACTACAATGCTTCCTCTGAATAAGGCTTTCTTCTCTATCTCAGGTATAAGAGCTTGATCCCCACATCCACTTAAGTCTATTATAGACTCTCCAGTCTTGGTTTTGGTTTCTTTTACACTAGTTTCTACAGAGGAGTTAAAATGATCAGAACCACACCCACTTTATAAATTTAAAGAAGAGTCTTACCAGCTCACCAGCCTGGTACTGTAATTAGTTACACTGAATGATTTCAGCAATAGCACTGAAGCAGAGGACAACCAACCTATGGGAAATTTTGGTAGATTTCAAAACTTAGGCCTGGGCTACACTATCGGGAGGTTCGAACTAAGATATGCAACTTCAGAAGTCAAAGTATCTTAGATCGACTTACCTGGCCGTCCTCAAGGCAGCGAGTTGACTGCTGCGGCTCCCCTATCAACTCCGCTTACTCCTCCTGCCGTGTGGAGTATGGGCGTCAATTAGCAGATCAATTTATCGTGCCCAGATGAGACGCAATATATCAATACCCAATACATTGAACACTACCCGCCAATCTGGCGGGTAGTATAGACATACCCTTAGTTAAACACTTAGTTAAGCAATTACAGTTTGCTTCTTTTTTTTTATCTTCTATGCAAACTGACTTAGAACTCAGAACATAATTTAAACCCCTTCTCTACCAGCCTCTGGGCAACACTCACAGTGGCTGATGAAACTCCACGGATAAACATACCATGAATTCCTCTGTTACTAAGGTTAGTTCTACTCTCTGGTGACGATACTCGCCCAGCTACGGCGCTGTAGCTATGCCAGCATACCATATAGCATAGACAAAGCCTATACGGACAGAAGGGGTTTTCCATCGGTGTAGGAAGACCACCTCCCCAAATGATGGTAGGTACATAGACAGAAGCATTCTTCCATCAACATAACTGTATCTCCTCTGGGAGTTAGCTCAGCACAACTACCTTGGTCAGGGGGTGGGATTTTCATGCCCCGACCGACGTAGCTTTGTCGATCTAAATTTTACATGTACACCAGGCCTTAGTCTGAGCCCAAGCTAATTAGCTGGCTGGATTCTTTCCTCTGTACTGTGTTTACTTAGTGCAAAAGGCAGTTACAACATTCATTTATTACAAATTCATGAGCCAGAATCAGCAAACATGATGTAATTATAAAAAATAAGCTGACTTGGAAAATCCACTTAAAAAGCGTCCTTGAGGGAAAATACACTTCTTGATAAAATGCTTCCAAAAAAATTGCTTAAAAGCATCTTGACAACACCACAGTAAACAACCTAGAGAGGGATTTAATTTCATCTTGGACAACTGATACTTCAGGCAGCTCAAATTGCATTACACAGCAATACTGTGTGTTCAGAGCACAGCAACAAAGGACCAGGTCCTGCAGTGAGTGTCATGTATGCAGCCTCCTTCCATTTTGTGCTCAGGAAGCTCACCCATCGCTATTAGAATCTAGTGTGAAGAGTGACAGAATGGCTATCGTTCTCCGCTTGTCAGGAAATGCTAGGGGATCTTCAGCTTCCACTTGTTCAGCCTCTAGAGACAGGCAGAGGAGACCTTTGTTTAACATCTCATCCAAAGCATGGCAGCTTCTTTCCATATGCTCGAATGATGTCAAGTCAAAACAGAACCAATGTGCTTTTTAACATTAATTTTTAGAAAACTGCCCAGCATTTTGGGCACTTCAGAATGGTGCTGCTAAACCAGAGGGAACTGAGAAAAGCACAACAAAATTATTGGGGGGGATATAAGAAGGAAGATTAAATGATAGGAATATATATTGCTTGACCATACTGAAGGGGAACCAGGATAATGGTCTGCATTTAACCTCGCAGTATTCGAGAAGCGCAAACAAATAACGGAAATGAATTACTTTGGGTGGCACAAGTACATAACTCACAAGATGAAACTGACCAGGGGAAAATTTAGATTGAACATCAGGAAATAATTTCCTAAACAGAGAGATCTATTAGACTGTGGAATAGAAAGCAATGGAAGTAGCAGAGGGCTTGAGTCATTTAATACCAGACTGGACAAAGAAACAACTGCTTGAGTCATTTTCAACCAGGCTAGACAAAACATTTGAGAACACACAGTTGTTAGGAAGACAAACAAGATGAACTAATAGTTCTATTTCAGCTCTAGTTTTTAAGAGTATTTTTTGTTCCATAAGGTTTCTTTTAGCTTTTATTGAGCATGTACATGCTAATCATCCTAAAATTACATTTTAATTGTCCTAAACTCCAGTTACCGAGACCCAGAACATTTGTTAATTTCCCTTTTATCATTAGTCGTCATCTAGCCACAAGCAAGGCTGGAAACAGCTGTATTTATTTGAACTGAAGATAGCTGACTTTTTTAATACACGGCATCACTCTCAGTTTTCCTTTTTCCATTTGCAGCAGGATTTCCATGCAAGGGATAATGAAACCGTCAAGAAAAACTTTGCACAATACGTGCATCTTCACATGGTCAGGCTATTATATTAGATCTCTCAACAGCTCATGAGAGCACCAACCCTCGGGTTTACTGACTTGCCCACAGGACCTGACAAGAGTGGACAAGGTTATTCTTCTGTAGCACCTTTTGTTCATTTCCAAGACGCCTTAAAGGGTGGTGCTGGGCAACTGCTGATCTACTCTGAGGGCTCCACTGAGTCATGGCCTCTTGTTCAAAGTGGCAGTCACTTGAGGAGACTAGGAAGTATTTTGGGTTGCAGAAATATCAACTTAATCATGACACTTAATTCCACTTCTCCAATATGTCAGAGCCAAGAGCTTTCTTTCGTTTCTGACAGCTTGCAAACACGGGAGCCTGGATGATATCTGAGATGGAGCTGGATAAGACTGAAGCCAGCTTATTATCTGTACGACAATGGTGCCTAGTAATTCTAGTTATGGATCAGGGCCTCACTGCACTAGGCACTGAACAAGCACATGACATGGATCCAATTCCTGCCCCGTGAAACCAGGCTAATTCTAGCTGGCAGGGAGAAGCAACTGGAGGAACTCAAGAAGTACCCTTGCTTAGAAGCTCTCAGGATAGGTTTGTTCTCCTCTCCTGTCTGCCCTGGCTCCCTTTTAAACTCCTGGTCCTGCTGCAGAAGGCTCTGCAGGGACAGAGTCACCTTGGCCCAGAACTGCTTCTTAACCCTTACTGTCCCAGTGTGGTGTTTATAGACCCCATCACAGGTCCCTAGCCACTACCTGGCTGAATTTAATATCTCTACACACCTGATTAACTTCTGTGATTTTCCAGAGAGTGTCTATGGAAACATGCACAAATAAATAGATTAAGTTGGGCACCATGGGATCTTACTCGCTTTCAACATGATTCCCTTCTACTTTTCTCTTCCTTGTACTAATTGCTGCTCCTCACTCAGTTCAGAAAAGACTGCACTGAATCTCCTGCCAGTTCCCAGCCTTTGTATTTTCCATCGGGTCCCCTCCTATCAAAAAGAAGCAGGTCATTTTTGCCTTCCACTGGACCAGCAGAGCAAGGAAGCACAATTGTTGCAGGTCTCCATGTGTGGTCTGTATTTAAGCACCATCTGTCTTGAGTTTAGCACAACAACACTGCAGTATAAGCAATTAAAACAAGCTGCTCAAGTTAAATCCTACATGAATGCAAAGTTAAGTAAATGATCAGAGGTAAAGATAAATAGAACTAGAATTCTGGAGTGACAGAATGTATTATACAACCAACAGGAACAGGCTAACACAGCTGAGAAATATTTTGGCTACCTTCCATTACGAGGGTACTTGCAATGCTGCCTCTTGAAATATGTGGCAGATCAACACCACAAAACCCCACACCCGTGCTTCCAAGAAAGTGGCTGCGGTTCCTGTGATTGAGCTGTTGACTTGGAGAAGGAGTTTTTATAAAAGCATGTATGAATAGACAAGCTGTACATTTAAGTAGGCCGATTAAAAACAAAAAAATGTCAAAACCCCTCTCGGGTTTCAAGTCCCCTCTGGCAGCAAGAGCTCAGATCTTTCTGAAGGTTAGCTGCCCGTTCACGTCCCAGATTTGAACATGTTGGTTTGCCAGAAAATGACAATCGCTTATCTTAAAAAAACTGAATAGAAAACAAAACTTTACAATAGATTTGGAGTGATTCCAAGATAATAACCAGGAGATCCTCTAATCAGAGGCTAGTAAAACATGCAAAAGCCCAGGCCATCCAAGATTCAAGGGACTTGATTCCTTATACACTTATGCCACTTTATAAACCATTTGTTTCAGCTGAGCTTATTCCTGATTTAATACCAGAGCAAGAGAAGATCCAAATTCTACATTTCTAAGGGACTGGGGAATAATGACAAGGATGAAAAGACAAGCCACATTCCAAACGCTCCTGAAAATCCCCAAAGCAAAACAATTCTGGGCACATCCATTTCCCCATCCCAGCCATTAGTGTTCCAAGATCCCAACGAAGTTAGGAGACTGGCTTTAAAATAAAATTGCATATCTAACAAGTACACCGATTCCTTTTCACTTTCTCACAGCACAAGCATTAGTCAAAGGAGGGAGGATGAGCATGAGACATCACTCATGAAAAGACAGCTGACTGGCAGAGCCCAGTGTTAGTGGAAAATGACAGTGAAAACATAAAGCCTGGGTTTGCCATTGAGGGACTACGTCCATGAGTTAAAAGCAGGTCCAGGTTTCACTGATGGAATTCCAGATTCCTCGAGGAGCATCTAAGTTTTTGCCCATGTTCCCCCACCCCCATTTTTGACAAGGAAAAGAGCAGAAAAAAAGGATAAAAGAGCAGTGCTGGCCTTCTGAGGCATTAGCATGTGGCCAGAGTAATATAGTATGGAATGGTGGTCATGAAATCCACGTACAGAATGAACCAACCATCTGTACTGGTTTGGAATATGAACATTGCTGAGTCAGGCTCATCTCTGGACTCATGTTACCATTTGATGTGGTTTCCACCAAACCTTTAGTTACATCCATGGCTACAGCTGACCTTTGTTAGTTTTTTCTTGCACATTCTGCCTTAAAAAAAAAAAAATTAAAAAAAAGGTTTATTCCACAGTTTTAGGAAGTTATGTGTAGAAAAGTAAAGCATAATTAAAGTAAGCAGAGAGTGGGTCAGGTTTACCCAGCCATAGATACACAGGTCAGAGATTACACAGGGCATTAACTATCCATTACAGCACATTCCAGGCTGCCAGCTCTGAACGACTTTGTCCAACTCCTTCAAACTGTCATCCAGAAACATGAACCGCTGTGCATTAAAGGGCTTGAAAAAGACCACACTGAACTCAATATGCTGTGGGAGATAGAACGTCAGCTAGCTCATGGCTTACTCTCCAGGCCTTGGATTCACTGTATCCTACAATGGTGTTAATAAAATTTGTCTAGTATGGGAGGGTGATTACACACCCACCCACCGCAACCTTTAAACACTGCTTAAACTTGCTGAACAAAGGTCTTCCTGTGCACTGCAAGAAGCTGAGCACTTGGAAATATATCTATCGGTGTGAACAGTTCACATACTCTGCAAGGAATGAAAAATCCTGAACCAGGAACAGAACAAACAGTGAGAGGAGGGATAGCTCAGTGTTTTGAGCATTGGCCTGCTAAACCCACAGTTGAGAGTTCAATCCTTGAGGGGGCCATTTAGGAATTTGGGGCAAAAATCTGCCCGGGGATTGGTCCTGCTTTGAGCAGGGGGTTGGACTAGATGATCTCCTGAGGTCCTTTCCAACCCTGATATTCTGTGATTCCTCGCTGAAACATAAAGGGAGCAGTTCCAGATTGTCATAGCATGGGACATATTCTAGTCTTTTCTCAGGCAAAACTCCCACTGAGACCAATGCTGGGAACCAATGGAGTTTTGGGGAAGGGCTGAGAAATGGCTGTTGGAGCCGTGCTACTGAGGTCTGAGGGGGAAAAAACAAAACAAAGATAAACCAACTATGTTGCCAAAATGCCTCACAAAAGTAGCAAATGGGTTGTCTTCCCTTTTGCCCACTAGAGTCCTGTCACTTAACTTTCTGTGGCTATTGAGTTTCTCAGCAGATGAAAGCTGGCGTGGGGAAATAACCCTAGCTGAAACTAATCTGTCTTGGGGTTTTTAATATGGACTAAATGTTTGGTCTGTGGATCAGTCCTTGCCTTTTGTTTCTTGTAATTATCCCTCAGTGCCCCCCTATTCCCAGGTGTATATCACTGGGATTTCAAACCTTTTGATCCTGCTTATTTAGTTTCTGCAGCAAACAGATGGGAGCCTCTACTGCAGTTACACTGACGGAAGCATATGGCTGAAGTGTCTTCATAAATACATAATCTGAAGTGTGTGCACCTGTGTATGTGAGGAAAAGGTTGAGGCCATAGCTTCAAAGCTATCCTTCCAGTTGCAGAACTGGTGGAATGTTTTGGAGGAAGTGACACTGCTCAGTGCACGCGCTCAGGACCAAGTTAACACCACTACTTCCACGCTATGCAGGCGGATTGTTGAAAGAATGATTTATGTACCACGTCCTGTAGGTTTTGCATTTCTCTGCCTGCTCTCAAAATAGACGAGCTTCTGGGGATTTTCGGAGATGCAAAAGTGACTTGTGAAAGAGTAAGAGGCACAGTGAGAGTATTAGACCATTAGCCAGTCACAAAAACCATTCTGTTTGCCTTGCCTTATCCTAGGACTCACTTCCAACACCCCAACGTGTGCATCAGGATTATCCAGGCAACCTGCCTTGCTTTAAACTGGTGGGGAAACGTTTCTATATTGGAAGACGCACAATAGATTACAAGGAGGTAGCAGGTCACTTGGAGTGTATACACAAACACAGATCAGCTAAGTCATGTGTCCTAGTCACAGGATTTCTGAACCTAGACAACCCATTGCACGCGGTCGCCCAGATTGCTGTACTCTTCCTCAGTAGTTCCTGAACTCCACAAACTTTCCCTCTGACTTCAGTGGACTGACTTGTAGCGCAAGGTACTATTTAGCATTAGTGACGACTGGCCAGTGTGATCACTAACGGCCTGATTTGCTTTCATGGAAGACAATGACATGATGCCATTGATTTCAGTGGCAACAGGAGTCAACCTTAATGCAGCAGGTGCATAGACCTAGCAGAGCGCTAATCAGGGGCCTGATTATAGCTGTGTGGTAGCATCCCGATAGCTAAGGTTGAGACTAGCTTACTGTTCATCAGCTGATGTTTCTATGTGCTCTGAAAGCCACCCCACCTGTGGACTCGAGCTAAATCTAATGGGAGTCTTACCACTGAATTTGGTGGGCTTTGGATCAGGCCACTTTTGCATAAGATCCACTGCTTCCATTTTGTTGGCTTAAGAATTGCAGGTGTGAGCTGATCAGCACAACCAGCAGCGGAGCAAATTCTCACACAAGGGCTGGTAGCACAGAAAAAAAATCGTCATCATGCTACAGCCGAGTGGACCATCTTAGGAAACGTAGGCAGCCAAACTCCGGTCACCTGTATCCTACATCATATGATCTATAAACATAATATAAAATATCCCAGTGCTGATTTCTCTGCAGTAATGTATCTGCTTGTATTTACCACCCACATACTATCTTATCCAGACATAATCAGCCTCAAACGAGAACTGCTGCCATTGGTGAAGTTTATTTTAACATATGGTTGACTCTGCCTAAGAAAAACATGTAAAATAGTTTTAAAACTGTTAGTCTTGCCTAAGGGTTTTTGTAATTTTCTTATGCCCAATATACACAGTCCAAACATGGGAGGTAGGTAAAAAAATATTCTATCAGTCATAGGGTTACTTGTTAAGTGAAAAAGTACTATATTACCTTTGCATTAGTCCAAAAATGCTAGTGTTGTTTTAATTTTCAATATACGAAGGGTAATTTGTGGTTTCATAAATTCTGTTCACAACATCATAATTCTTACATGGTAACAGCTGTCAGAGGTAGATATGTTTTACTACAGCTAAGGACTTTTAAGCCAGAGATGGATCCGCATGGAACTCATGAAGAGTGTAAAATGTAGCTAAATGATTCCAGTTTAGAGAAGGCCCAGATAACATCCTATTCAGGATTAGTCACTAAGTCATAAATCAGTGAGGCACTTAAGTACCTGCTTAACGTTAAGCATGAGAGTAATTTCATTGACTTGGGTTGGTCTAGCCACGTGCTTAAAGCTATGCACATGATTAAATACTTTGCTGTGTAATCAACTAACTGGCCATCATTTGCAGGGTTAATGGCTCTTAAGAAATGTCCTCCAAGCGGCATCTTTTCCCAGTGCTGTAATCTCATTCACACAAGTACTGGAGGCAACATCTGTAGGAATGACACATCACTTTCCAAATCTCGAGGTGATGCAATCACAAATCATCAACCTGATCCAAAGCTGCTGAACACTCCAGTGCTAGAGAAAATTATCTTTTCCCAAACTGTTTTCTGGCAGCTAATTACTATCCCCAAAGTGTTTGACATGACGTTAGACAGAATGAATAGCCCTCCTAGTTTCACTGCTAACCACTCGGAAAAATCAGGCTTGCTAATTCTGTGCAGCTATGAAAAACTATAGTTCCCCATTCTTGGCCAACTGCAGAATAAACACCACTTTAAACACTGGAATTGTCCATGTGCCTGCAATGCATTTTGTTTTGTTTTTAAGATCCCTGCCACTATTACCTTCAGTTATTCACTAAAGTATCATCCAGAAACTCCTTGTTAAACAAACTTGCCAGTTGTGTTCCAGCAATGGCCTGAAAAGACACAGGAAGAATTGCCTTGTGGTTAACACGCTGAACTGGGACTCGGGAGATCTGTGTTCAGTTCCCTGTTCCATCACAGGTTTGTGGGCAAACCCCAATCTCTCTGTGCCTCTGTTCCCCATCTGTAAAATGGGGATAGTTCTTCCTCGTCTCAAAGGGGTATTGTGAGATGTTCAAACACTGCCCATTGCTGTAGCATCTGGATGCCATACAAAACACCACTGCACCAACTGCTCCCAGTAGCCAGATCAAGTATAAAATCATTCCTCATAACCAACTCCTCCTATTGTTGGAAAAATTCCTAGTTGCAAGGGGCAGATCATGCATAATTTATCCCATCCAATACAGCTGCCTACATAGGCCTTCTACACGTTTCTTGCTTTTCAGACTGTCAGAGAGCAAACTTTACAGGCATTATCCCTACATTAAAGCCCACTGTGCATTATTTAATGGAATGTATTTTAAAATATCAACTTTTGTTTCTTGACAGAGATAAATAAAAGAGAGCCATTTTCTGGTTTATTTGAAAGAGGGATTGAACTAAGGATTCAGTGGTTATTTAACACATTCCCCTCTGAATCTAAGGTTCAAGCCCAGGATTTAAATATTCACATTACGAGATGAATTTGTAAGACAAGTTTTAAACTGCACTAAGCACATTCTAAAAACGGAATAAAATAATCAATTCCACGTGCAAATCTCTGGCTTCCCAGTAACCTTACTGACTGAAAGAAGACTGACACCATGACTAGTTAAAGTCATTTAACCCTCTGCCAGCTCATTGCCTGAAGAAAGTAAGCTAACAGGTCAAGATAAGAACACTTCCCAATTTTGTAGGTTTTGTTTAAGACTCCTCAGAAAACAGATAGCAGGACTAGCTGGAAAGAGGAACTTGGAGGATCCTTTATGCATACACTGCATACCTTTGTGCATTACTGACGATCTGATTCACATCCTGTTTTGATCTAGTCATAATGGTACTTAACTGCTGTTTGCAAATTTGGCAAGTTTTAAGGCTGATCTATCAAAGCCCTTAAGCCTGTGCTTACCTTCAAGCATGTGAGCAGTCCCTTTGAAGTCAACAGGGCAACTCAGGAGCTTAAAGCTATGCACATGCCTCATTGTTTTGCTGTATCTGGATGTACCGGAGGCCAGGGCCCAATCCTGTAAGGTGCTGAGCACCCCCACCTTACTAAGAGTCCAGAGTTCCTTGCAGGAACCAAGCTCATAAGAAGATATTTAAAATTGTGCTTGGTTAGCGCTCCGATCAGTCACATTAAGTTATGCTTTGCTGCTACACACAATGCAGTGTCAGAACAGTGAAATCTAAATTCTTAGTACATAGTCAGTTTGATTTGGTGTAGGGTATCCATGTGGAAACAGCTATGCCAAAGTCCAAGGGATGGAGCTCGAAAGGAAACCAGCGCTGGCTACATCACAGAGAAGCCCACCACCACTAAGCACACACTAAGGGAGTGGTCTCTTCTCATGCAGTGCTATTTGTGTCATCCGAATACACCCTATTCTCATGGGAAGCTCTCAAGCTTGATCCCATGCCAGCTCTGGGTTGTCATTTTTGTGACCCGGCTCTGGGGTGTTTTTTTTATAGAAAGAAGAATTATGGCTTTCCACATCCAGTGAATCACACTCCTTATAATTAGGGTTGTTGGTTTCTATGGCAACAAGGAGCCAACTCTGTTTATGTGAAATAAAATAAAAAAAAAAAATAGCAACACTACAGCTGTTGGTGTGGTCTGGGCACTGAAAGCCAATAAAGAGATTTCATTGCTCGTTCAGTACAGCCAGGGTATTTAAGCATATATGTCCTGTCTCTGGTGTCGAGGTGCTGGAAAAACTCAGCCCAAACTCATTTTTTTTATTTGATAGCCATTGTAGTTCGGGTTCCTCGAGCTTCCATTTCCCTCTCTCAGCTGCGCTTGCTGGTCGGACTGTATCTCCCGTGATATGTCACAGTCTCCACTCTTGGAAAGTGGATCATGGGAGTCCCTAGTCACAGAAGATACAGTCTAGCTGGGGAGCCAGGCCCACAAGGGAGAATGGGGACATGAAGAAATCAAATGACAACTCTCATGAGACATTTCCAAACTGAAATATTGCCATTTTTGGACACTGTTTTTTGACAAAATTACACTGTGCATGGAAAGAAGACGCTTTTTTGGAGGGGCAGGGAGAAGGGGAATCATTTAGCTGAAAACACAAGTTTCAGTTGAAAGACAGTTGTGACAGAAATTTTTCAACCCACCCTACTTGTGAGTGACCAACTTATTCAGCAACACTTTTTGTCGGCTTTTCTTCTCCATCTGGAAGTGTGCAACGTATGCCATCGATCCCAATGTCTTGAGAGCTGGACCTGGGATCAGTGCATTAGATAAAATGGGGAAAGTCACACACACAACCTACATTTACAAAAATGACTAGTGATTTTGCATGCCTGGGTGTTTGAGTGCCCAACCTGAAGCACTTTAAAGACGCCTTGCTTTTCAGAGGTGGAGATCTTCCCTTTTAAGGAGTCTCAAGTCGGGCACCAAAAACACTAGTCACTTCTGAAAACGTAGGCCAGGTTATTTTCTAACATGGCCGCTAACTCTAATCCTGCTTCTGGTGAACCTGAACTCAAAGTAGGTCCACAGTTGGATCTGAGCACATAACAACCAGGTTTGTTTCAACTTAACCCCTTTAGTATTCCAGGTACCTATGCGAACGTACCTGACACAGAAGTTTGCAAGCCCACTTCCAAGTATACACTGAGAAGGGTGCACATAGGTCCTGCCATGAAGTGTCTCACTTCCAGATGTCATGCTAAAATTATAATTATATACATATTTATTTTTAAAAGAGCCTGGTTAGGTTTACTCTGGTATGACAGTTCTTAAACACAAATTGTTCTTGCAATTTGCACAGAGAAATGGTTTTGTATTTGTGCTGAAGGATGTCTTTAACTTTTGAAGGACTTTTTTAAAACAGTGTTTTCATTAATTTTGCCCTTCACCATATCGAAGCCCAATGACTTTTCTTGTCACCATGATAAATATCACAGTCTTAACAATGATAAGAGTATGTACATTGCTCAAAAAGAGTCAGGTAGTTTGTATGAGAAACACTAACAAGCAGGTTAGGCTAAAATATCGGATAGGATCTATAACTGGACACATATGTCAAGAGTTTGCACTGCTAACTGTCCAATTTGAATATGTAAATATCCATTTGTGCAAGAATTTGAGGGCTTGTATATACCAATGGATTAGTCTTTAAACGCCACAACTGCATTTTAGGAGGCTGTTACATATTTAACCCTCTAAGGTTAAAGCAACATATCTAGAGTAAGCCGGTATTTTTTATGAAAAAAATCAAATTATTTAAGTTATAGAGACTATCCATGGTGAGACTATAAAATGTTACATCGGACGAATTAATATACATTCCCTTTGCTTCATGCAATCTAACCAGATTTTGGTGTTTTCCCCAAGTTTTAGCAGGTTACAAACACCAAGGCCAGTCATGTTTTTTCACCTTAAGACTAACATTAAATAATGATTGAATTCCTGGGGCACGCCTTGAATGAATCCAGTGAGGGGAATGACATAGTGTGATAGGTTTACAAAATTCACTTGGTTAATACACCAGAGAGGTCCTAGCTCTCTAAGAAAGCCATCCTGATCAAAACAAAATTTATATTTTTTTCAAAGTTACCAATTTTTTTTTATCAAGAAGAAGGAGAAATTTTTAGTAAGTTTTCAGGAGAAACTATATTTTCTTGTTGCTATGACGGCTAAAAGAAAACTTCACATGCAACGAACAGCATTGCTGAACCCTTTGTTAGAAGCAACATTTCTGGCTCTCGATGCTTATAATCTGACATGGATTTAAAGAACTCAGTTGCAAACTGGCAACTCTCATCATACAATCTATGCAGTCTGTAAATATCTACGTGGGGAACAAATATTTAATAATGGGCTTTTCAGTCTAGCAGAGAGAGGCATAACATGATCCAATGGCTGGAAGCTGAAGCTAGACAAATTCAGACTGGAAATAAAGCATTAATTTTTAATGATGAGAGTAATTAACCGTTGGAACAATTTACCAAGGGCCATGGTAGATTCTCCATCACTTGACATTTTAAAATTAAGATTGGATGTTTTTCTGAAAGCTCTGCTCTAGGAATTATTTTTGGAAAGTTCTCTGGCCCCATGCTCTACAGGAGGTCAGATTAGTTTATCACAATGGTCCCTTCTGGCCTTGGAATCTAGGAATCCATGGAACAACCAAGTGTTATGGAGGAACAGACGCAGCCTAGTCTACAACTTGAGCAGTTTGAAATCAAACTAAAGATGTTGGCTTGAATCTACACTAGGGGGAAAAAGAGTAGGGTTTATGCTGGATTTAGCTAACATGGATTAGCTAAACCCAATTTAAATTCAACGATCTTTCCTAGTCAAGACAAATGCTAATTCAAACAGATATGATACAAAGGAGAGGGTGGAGAGGAACACTTTCAAACCGCTAGATTAGAAATTATTCAAGAAAATATGTCTCTCTTCCGAAAGGAGTGGGAAATGGTTTTCAGAGTTGTAAGAAACTAACCTTAGTAGCATTAGAAAAGATGAGAAGAAAGAAGGTCTGTTTATTTTTGGAATGGATGCCATGCCACGCCACGGGACATCTGCTGAACGAAACAGGGAATACAGCTAAAACTTACAGCCCTGGTGAATAAGGGGCCTGATCCAAAGCTCACTGAAGTGAGTAGATTTTTTTCCCAGTGGCTTTAATAAGCATTGGATCAAGCCCTAGATGAAAAACAACTGCCATGAACAATAATGGAAGATGCACCTCTAAGCCAACATGCATAATGTTGAAAAAATTATAATCCATTAACCATCAGTAAATATGGCAAAGTTCGCAAAAAAGGCCTAAATGTGTAATCATTTTTTCTGACACTCCCCTCCCATGACTATCGGCCTTCCAATACTAAAGCAGTGCCCAGATGAAAAAAATCTTCTTTCCCTTAGCAACAGTGCAGAGTAGGCTTTTTTAAAAAATAAGAAACAAATCTCAAGCTAACACAGATGATTTCAACAGCAATAAATATAGTACGTGGGCGTAATCAAAATCACTGAAACGCAAATCACACTTTTTAGCCTGGATTATTTTAAAGCATGACTAGAATTGCTAGTGATCTGCAAAAGAAAAGAGGACGGGGGAAAGGGGGTTGGGAGGAGGGATCTTGTTAGTATGGAATGAAATTTTACATTCTTTACTAAATCTCAATCCTTTATTGTTGATGAGATGCTGGATATTTGTCTTCAGCACTTGGTACTTTCTCAAATTTCAGCAACATATTTGTCTGCCTACACATTGCAAAGGTCAAGTACAGTCAAAATCTGTTAAATGCATAACCTTGGTGCACAGCAAACGTATTCTTTTCACAGCTCTATTCCTTTAACAGGTCATTTAAGAGAGCTGTGTTGCATTTTTCCATTTGGTGTTGGGAAAATGTTTTCTTTCACTTGGCTTTGAGCCCAATTCAACAGAGAGATTAAAAAAAAGCCCTTCTAGTTTCCATGGGGTTCCGCAGTGCGGAAGCCGGACACATTTTTGCTTTAATTTGGTCCACTTCATCTTTTTTCAGATATTTGTTTAGCCCTTTTTTCCCCTTTTCTTTAGCCGTTTTCTTCCCCTTGTCACCTAGTGGATGATTTAACCCTTTGTTGTTCAAAGTCCACCTTTACCAATGGTAACAGCCAAGTGCAAATTCCTCTTGCTGCTTTTCTTGCTCCAAGTGTTGGAAATCTTAGGGCTTGATTCCAATCACACTTACGCTAATTTGACTGCATCGATTGCAGTGGAGTTATTCCTGATTTACACCAGCATAACGGAACAGAATCAGGGTTGGAATCCTGACTCAACTGATGACAACAGACATTTTGCCATTGACTTTAATGGGGCTCGGATTTCACCCCAGATCCAAACTTATCCAATTTGTGTTGAAATCAATGCAAGTCTTTCTGTTAAGTTCACTGGGAGTTGGATTGAGCCCTAAACCCATGCCATGCCTTCTCCAATTTCTGGTGCTCAGGAACATCTTGCATGGCACATCTCTGATTCTATGAAAGCTCTCAAAAATGGCTCCTACATTTCTACTGCTAACACCAAAACAGAACCCCAGGGAGGTTGTAAATAGAATCTCTGTTTCTCTCTCTTGATTGACACACTCACACAAGTCTAAATTCCCTCCTCCACCCTGCCCCCCAACTAGACCACATAACACAGCATGGTTTCTAACCCAGAACTGCACAAAGTTAAATACCACTGTTTGTGACACAACATCACAACATGCTCTGTCATAACACACAATACTGGCCTTTAAACACGACCATTCACACAACCTGCATTGACAAACCAAGACCCGGAGCCTGCACCTTTCCTCATGCAACCCAGTGGGGCTCTGTGCAAGATCTGGAATGGAATCATTTGCAGGCTCGGGTCATCAACAGGAGACATGTTAGCAAATATGATCTGGACCCATGCAGAGATCTTTGGAGAACTCCTTTTTCCTAAGCTGGTAAATCAGTTTGAAGGGCACATAAAATAAATAAACAACAGTACTTTAGATATGTTTTCCATTGTTTTTGACCACATCATGCCCTTATCTTATTGTGAAACTAATATACAGACGAGAGCTTTCCTGAATTCTCAAACAGTTAGAAAAGATGAACCAATTATCGCCATAGTCTCTCAATTATTCCACCCGGAAAACAGTTCCTGTTGTGTTGTATTAGCGAAGCTGTGCGCAAGACCTTGTGCATTCTGCGGTAAGATAAGCCCAATTCTGTGGTACAGTTCCTGGCACTCTCATGTGGCAGATGGGGAACTCCTCAGTCTTCGGGCAGAAGCCTTGAAATTAAAAAGTTGGAGATTTTTTACTAAATAAATTATGCATTCAGCACAAGCCCCGGCATTCATTGCTATATTTTCTGTCTACCATGTGGGAAAGACTGCAGCACTGACAATGCACAGCTGCAGGAAAGAAGTTGTCAAGGGAAAACCAGAGGCTTTGGTGATCAGAGAGAAGGACAGTTGAGGCTTCTGGCACTCAGGAATGCATATGGGACTCTGGGATAAACTAGAACAGGGCAGATCACAACACTTGGAGCTTTCGTTTCAGGTTCTCTTCAGACTCAGGAAGACAATAATATAGCCAATTTACACTCAATCCCTGAATGTAAAAAGTTTTCTAGCAATCGTTAGGGATAGAAAAATAGCTTCAGTTTTCAGTTAAAGTGGAAATTCTGGAGTGCAGTTTCACAACCAGGGAATCACAGGATGCAAAGAGTGTGCAAAAAGCTTGCCTGCCTGAAAACTTCTCCTCCCTCTTATTCTCACACAATTTACCAGGTGCTTTTGTCTAAATAACTGCCAACTTTGGGGAAAGTCCTTGACAGAACCTTGGCACAATAGCATGGATTAACTGAGAGCTAGTTCTCATCACCTCCGGACACGATTAATATCTCTGAGGTCCCATATGTTGCAAGACCACAATATACACCTCTACACCAATATAATACGAATTCGGATATAACGTGGTAAAGCAGTGCTCTGGGTGGGCAGGGCTGCGCGCTCGGGTGGATCTAAGCAAGTTTGATATAACGCGGTTTCACCAAAAACACAGTACGATTTTTTGGCTCCCGAGGACAGCGTTATATTGAGGTGTATATGTGTGTGTGTCTATATCTATCTACTTCAGTAGAGCTATGCTGATTTACACCAGCTGAGGATTGGGCCCTTTTATGTTTACCTACAATATGTGTATATGAAATCTCTAAACCAGAAGTAAAATAGTTTGAAAGCTCCAACTATAAAAGGCAGATTTGCTCCCAGATCCTCATCATTTTCAATCTTAGTCTCCTGTATTTTTCCTACATTCAATGGACCCTTATGAGAGGGATTAGGTGGCATGTGATTATGTCTTATCTTCTTTATGTTCATAGTGACTCATTTCCAAACCTTCACCAACCTTAATTAAAAGCAACAGGACCAAGGCGCGTTGAACTGAGAGAGAGTCGCAGCAAAAATAATTTCTCAAACCAAATTTCTCTCTGTAAGCACCCTGGCGTGCAAGCGCCTCGGGGCAACTGCATAAAATCAGCTTACAGATAGAGCAGTATGGAAATCAAAGCACTCATAATATTAAACTTCCAGAGACCAGCAGATATCTGAGATCCCTACATTCAGACGAGAGGGGAAAAAATAGTATCTGACCAAAAAGAAAAAAACCTTAATAAAAAATACTCAAAAAGTAGCAATTTGTAAAGTAAGAATGTCAGTCAGACTCAATAAGCGACGCATGCATGTACAGAACCACAAACTATCATGCTGAAGAAATGTTAAGGGATTGCCTTAAAATGGAAACTCAGAGTTAAGGCTCAGTTCAACCCCACCAGGCTGTTTTGAAGTACTGCAATACAGGAGAGGATATAGATCTTCTCAAGATACCACTATAACTCCCATTAAAGTTAATGGAACTGAAGTGTGCCAAGTACAAGACAGATACACAATTGTATGCAAGATTATACTGCTACAGAAACTCTTGCACGAGCTAGGCACAAAACAGTGAGTTAAGAATGAATAATCAGTCTGAGCTCCAAAGTAAACATCCCCAAAAGTGATCTTGGAGATCTGCTGGAATTGTAAGTTTAAAGTGGTTTATTTTAAACAGGATCTGATAAAAAAAAAATCAGATCAGGTCCTGTCCCCCTTACTGACACTGTGCTTCAGCCCAAACAGACTTTTTGCAGCTGAGTTCACTGGTCTATTACAGAAATACTTAATGAAATTTGATTGGTGCCACTGACTGTTATAGTTTATAGAAACTATGCATGAGTAATGGCCATCCCAAACTCAGCCCAGTAAAAATATTTATACCACAATCATCATCATGGTTATACTTCAGAGGTAGGACAAAGCCAAAACTTTGACTGTGAACCCCTTCAAAATTCAGGGATGAGGTTTTGGACTTCAAGCACTCAGACCCAAACTCATGTCTGCAGTTCTGGTTCCTGGCTGGATCTGAAGTTGGAAGGGTCTAAAACCAAAGGTATCAGCAGGGGCACTGGAATCATTTTTATGGGGGTAGGGGGGACGCTGGAAGTCACTGAACCAAACTGTAAGCTCTGTAACTAATGGAATCCACTTCAAGCCAGGGGGTATAGCAACACCCCCCTACACACACACCCTTAGTTCCAGCACCTATTGTAGGTATCAGTTACCAAATTCACGTCCAATCTGTAGCCTGAGCATTACCTCTGCAGTCCAGCAAAACAAAACAAAAACAACCCTTGTTAAGAGAACGTTAAGGATGCAGTGTTATGACCTCAGGAGTCAGGTGGCATCCAGATAGGGCTGCACACACTCTTCACTCATGCAAGGGGAGCGTGACCATCCTTAACTGTGTCTCTTAGGTGAAATTCACACGTGAAGTAGGGACAGCACTATTCAGACTTGTCCCACTGAAGTTCTTAAACTATGGCAGGTAGGATTTAAATCATTCGCAGCCTTTGGGCTTGCCCTCTGTGCCGTGATGAATTCACTAAAATGGATTGTGCACGCGCTGTCCTCAACATGTCAAAGTATTATGGGTCAGTCAAATCAAAAGCAGTTTTCCCTGGCACACACCAAAGCACTTCCCAGGAAAGGCTATTTTCATTCCAAATTTCAGCTTTCTATCCCCCAGTCATTGCTGCTGAAAAGCTTTCAAAAGTAGTGGTTTTCTTTTTTAGAAATCATGGAGAGGTTTTTAAAATTCTCATTATGCTCCAAAATACTCAGATTTGTCAAAAATAAATTATCTTCAGGCAAAGACCATGGATGAAATCCAGGTCCTATTTCAGTCAGTGGCAAAACTCCTATTGACTTCAGTGGGGGCAGGATCTCCTATCAAGCCTAGACTATTTCAGGACAAAAAGGGTAAACAGTTATTGTGAGTGATTGAAAAGAGGAGTTAGAACAAAAAATGTGGACCTGGCCCAGGACTGGGGCTCCTACACACTACAATTATGTAACGATTGCCAGCACCCTGAGAAATTGTATATTATATGGCCATAAGGTTAGGGAATCCATTTTTTTTTATGCAATATTATGTAAAGGGTCTGCTCCATGAATCTCTGAGCAACAAGGGAATGTTTCATTGTCCCCTTTTTTCTACTTTGGAGATTTTTGCAAGTTCCAGCATTATCCAGAAAAACCTGAAAGAACAGAAGATCAGCTTAAAATAAATTAAGTGATAAAACTTGACTGGAAGATTACCTATTACAAAGGTTTTAGCTGTCACATATAAAAACATAGTAATGAAAAAATGTGATAGACTATCTAGTTGGACTTTATTGCACTAAGAAAACAGTGCAGCATTTCCTTAATCCTGTCACTGGGACACTGGGGTATTGAAGGTGTGAATTTGGTACACTGAGAGGAAACTGATGTGCTCTTTGAAGCACACTTGGCAGCACTCGACTGGTTAATGCTGTGAGGTTTTAAAAGCCTTTTGTATGTATTGCATGAGAGTCCTTTAAATGATTATAGTTAAACAGTAATCTTGCATGGAGGTCCACACTTTAATATAAGAAAATATTTTAACTGTGTATTTAAGTAGTTTCACGTCTATTGACATTGGCAAAGTTGAGTCTTTAGACTAGAAGGTCTTCAGAACAATGCAGGCCTGTCATTAGCACAGTCATTTTAATGATGTGTTGATAAATACACATTAATGCTGAAGAACCCCTATCAAACTATTATAAATCCTAACTTCCCAACTGGTCAATATTCTGAAGCACTCTTCTTTTGCTACCTGTGGTGTCTCGTGCAGCTCCCACAATGTGGGGGAAGCCTGCATGGCAGGAGAGGAGACAACCAGAGACTGTATTTTTGTTCTGTATTTGTGCAGCACTTGGCAAAATGTGGACCTGGCCCAGGACTGGGGCTCCTACACACTACAATAATAACATCATCTTCTAGGGTAAGGAAATCTATCGCAGAGTTACACAAACAAAAATATAGACACTACTGAGTTCACGTGTGGACATATTTTTCTATACAGCTTTGGATTTCTCCTATCTATGCCATTCCCAGGATACTACTATTGTAAGTGGTAGCAGATATCAGGACCTATCAAGTCATCCTCCTGTTGGAGGTGAAATCAGTGATATGGAATCAGGGTATATTCTCAGTTCAGTTTGGTTTAGACTATATTCCCTAGTCCTGGAACAAAGGTGGTTACAAACAGCATGCAAGCAATCCCCTGCTATAGGAATCTCAGGCAAATAACCAACACCCAGGTCCCAGGGAGCAACTCTGCCTCCAGAACTGACTCTGGGTAGAAAAATGGAGGCAGAGAGCAATTCCTTTATCCATGCCACAGCTCCGCCCCAAAACATGCTGCCTCGCAAAACTAACACTACAAACATTTCCTAGAAGACTGAACAGCGCTCACGTTAAGATGAAGAACTTTTTAAAAAATTTTTTTAAAAAGAGGCCTATCTGTAACAGCACCATCTGGTGACTGCTCCCATAACACCACTCAGACATTCATAACAGGATAAATGTTAGCATATAAAAGACTTTCCAGCACAGAGTGTACTGTGCAAGGTTTACTAAACTGTTATTATTTCAAATATTTTGAGTAGAAGGTATTTTCAAATGTCAAATATCCATATTTGAAACATGGGCAATAGAAACCTCCCCAATCAAAACTGATTCCTCATCTGCTCCCTGCTATGTATCAGCATGTGGGGAAATGAGCCACAGAACTCATTTTTGCTTCTGCATCCCAGCTGCTGCTGCTGGCACTGGTTTCCCGTTATTATAGTTATTTCCTTCCAGCACATCACTGGTAACTCAGCTCTCGCCTCCAAGATTCCAGAAGGAAAAACCAGGGGCGGCTCCAGACCCCAGCACACCAAGCGCATGCTTGGGGCGGCATGCTGCGGGGGGCACTCTGCCAGTCACCAGGAAGGCAGCAGGCAGCTCGGTGGACCTCCCACAGGCGTGCCTGCGGAGGGTCCGCTGTTCCTGTGACTCCAGTGGACCTCCCGCAGGCATGCCTGCGGAGGGTCCGCTGGTCCCGCGACTCCGGTGGAGCCGCGGGATCAGTTCCCGGCAACCAGCAGAGCGCCCCCTGCAGCACGCCACCCTGCTTGGGGCGGCGAAATGTCTAGAGCCGCCCCTGGGAAAAACTAATCTACGGTCACAACCACAGGTGTGGCCTGTTATCTCAACTAAACAGCACTGGAACACAGAAATTGCCATGTAGGATCCGAACAATGGGCCACCTGGTCCAGGATCCAGCATCTCCAACAGTGACCAGTACTAAATGATGCACTGAGAGTTCCAAGTGGGCAGTTAGGCCTCAGTCCAGCAAAGCATTTAAGCACCTCCATGTCTTTCTGCCTGCGAGCAGGGACGACTCATGTCCTTCAAGTTACGCATTGGGCTAAAATGATTTGCTGTATCAGGGAATAATCTGCCAATGGAGAAAGTCTCTTTCTAACACACTCAGCGGTCATTTTAAGCCCAAAGGCCTTAAGGTTCATGTCCCTTACAAACTCTGAGGGCTTTTTAACTCCTTACTAATATAACTCTGCATGATTCTGATACTATATCATTCCAGTTAATCTTTAATCATAGATTCATAGAACTGGAAAAGCCTCAGGAGGTCCTCCAGTCCTGGACTAAGCATTATCTAGACCATCCCTGACAGGTGTTTGTCTAACCTGCTCTTAAAAACCTCCAATGATGGAGATTCCAAAACCTCCCTAGGCAATTTATTCCAGTACTTGACCACCCTGACAGGAAGTTTTTCCTAATGTCCAACCTAAACCTCCCTTGCTGCAATTTAAGCCCATTGTTTCTTGCTCTAGCATCAGAGGTTAAGAAGAACAATTTTTCTCCCTCCTCCTTCTAACAACCTTTTATCTACTTGAAAACTGTTATCATGTCTCCTCTCAGTCTTCTCTTCTCCAGACTAAACAAACCCAATTTTTTCAATCTTCCCTCATAAGTCATGTATTCTAGACCTTTGCATTCTTGTTGCTCTTCTCTGGACTTTCTCCAATTTATCCACATCCTTCCTGAAATGTGGTGCCCAGAACCGGACACAATACTCCAGCTGAGGCCTGAGTAGAGCAGAATAATTACTTCTCATGTCTTGCTTATAACATTCCTGCTAATACAGCCCAGAATGATGTTCGCTTTTTTTTACAATAGTGTTACTCTGTTGACTCATATTTAGCTTGCGATCCCCTATGACCCCAGATCACTTTCCGCAGTGCGCCTTCCTAGGCAGTCCTTTCCCATTTTGTATGTGTGCAACTGATTGTTCCTTCCTAAGTGGAGGACTTTGCATTTGTCCTTATTGAATTTCATCCTATTAACATCAGACCATTTCTCCAGTTTGTCCAGACCTTTTTGAAGTTTAATCCTGTCCTGCAAAGCACTTGCAACCCCTCCCAGCGCAGTATCATCCACAAACTTTATAAGTATACTGTCTATGCTAGAGAGTGCTGCATACTACTGTAAAACCTCTTCAACATTTCCATGCTTCTCTAACTGTTCTTTACAATCCACAGACACTCGGTAACAACATTTACATAACCAAAATTTCATGCTATCTACACATGACTATCACTATAGTTACCAGCCCCCCTGTTCAATACAATGATGCTCATACTTTCTGCACACAGTCGGTGTAAAGCCCTTAGAGACTGTTTTGACTCTGCACAATTTGAACAGAAAGGGACTGGTTGCCAAGGGGGAATGTTGAAATCCTTCTAGATGAATGGCAAATTCTAAAATTCAGTATAGAATTCTATGGGTCCGCCTTAAAGTACATGGGCCAAATTGTAATATCAGAAATGCAGCTGTATTGAATATTCAAATACGCCACAATGAAGTAAAACAATGTAAAGTTTAAATTGAACACAGGCTTGGCATTTTCACAATCATACAACTGCTTGCTGAACAAATACCGACACATCTCACTTCTTCAACGATGCACAATATGAAATACAGACCATTTAAGCATATTTTTCCCCTCCCCCTTAAAAGAAGCACTTAATAGACATGAAGGAGTTCAGTGAGAAACAGTGCCAGTGTTGGATTTACTATTTAAAATGGTGTGTTTCTGTCTATGGCACTGCATTAAGCAAGCTACAGCCTCGATTTTGACTTCAGCAGGAATGCTCAGTGTGCATAATGAATCACTTGCCTAGGCCTTCGCAGGACTGGGGACTTAACTAACATGTTTGCGGTTTGATGAATTTGCACATGTGAGTAACTTTACTAACAGAAAGAGCCTCACTGACTTCAGAGTGACTACACACGTGAGCAAGATGGCGAGGCTGTAAACATCATAATTAAGGCCCGATCCTGCTAGCCTTACTCATAAGTAAGATTCTACCTACCAGGAATGCCACTGAAATCCATGGGGGTATTGGCAGAGTATGGCACTTTCCCGACGAGAAAGGTGGCATAGTCTGGCCATTGGACTTGGCCAGGATCGTGTCTCTCTTTTCTGCTGTGAAGCAGTTCTGACACTTTTGGGTGAAATACATATAATCTAATATTGTCTAGATACCATTCAAGAACTCTCTGATTTGTAATAGTGCCCACAGCTATACCCACTGGCAGGGAAAGACTCCTTCAGACATATCCCTACAATGCTGATATCTTTCATCATTACTCCTCTTTGTCTCTCAAAATGTATCTTTCTTAGCTTTAAACCCCTGAGGCTTGGTGTACCAACGGGCTGAACACTAATCAATATGAGAAGCTACTGAACCAGCTTCAGTGGTGGCCACATATATTACATATACAGCTGCACTGCAATTAACTTCTAAAATATATGATTCAAGCAGTTTTTTCCCTTTATTAAACAGAAAAATACTCAGCTAGGCATTATATGGTGCCCTCTGCTGTACACTGATACACATGCTCCTTTATGTAAAATGAAGAACCAATGAGTGATTTTAATATTTATAATTTTACTTTGGATTAAATGTTTATTAAAGTTAAATGTTTGTGCAATTGAGATGCTGAGCATAATACTAATGCCTGGAGATTTCTCCCATTAGACACTTTCAAATATTCATGTTTCATATGCCACAGATGCATAACCTTTGCAGAAAGTAAATGCAGTCTCTGCTGGAATTTCGTGATGTGCAGTTTGGACTTGATTTATTTATGTCTCTGAAAATAACAACGGAAAATCAGAGCAAACAATGTGGCTTCATTATTCCAGAATGTATCAGATAGTTTGCATACTTAGCCGAATTTCACATCTATTACAGGTACAAGCTAAATCCATCACATGACAATATGGAACCATTTTTCTTCTGCAAGAACATCATTATTTCTGGTATTAGGAAGAAAAATCACCATAATAAAAACAAATTCAAATGCATCTATTTAAAGCCTTAAATGCACGATATTACTAATCTGTACAAACTGCAGCAAATAATATTAACTTTTATTGTATTCACATTTCTCCACCTTCCTTAAAGCTGACATTTCAAGGAGATACAGTTCAAGCACATTTTCTTTATGGCACAGAATACAGATTTAATACAGTAGGAACGCAGCTTTGTTATAAATGTTACAATTAGTTCTGCATGTGAGAAGAGAAAGCAATTCTGTATCTTGCATTGTTCTCGACTGATTGCCTGTTCTTTAATAGTCATGCGTTTTAAGTAAAAGCATGACTTTTAGAGCTACAGTCCTTAAATAATGTGTCGAAAGTAAAGGCATGGTTGTTAGGACTCAAGTCTATTGGGGTCTGGTAAAGCTGGCCTATTTTTATCGCCAGGCGCATGATGCAAACACCATCCGATTTGTGCCTTCTATGCAGAAGACAAACAATAGTTACGAACTTTGTGGAATGGAACACAACCGGCAAGAGAGATTCCTTTCAGCACAGACAAGAAAAGTCCTTCAGTCTTTGCAGCCTGACACGTTGCCCTTCAAATGGCACTTTGCTCAAATAGGTTCATTGCCATAAACAATTAGTATTTATGATTTGTTAAGAACTAAGCACAGGACGTATAGACAAAATTACAACCGTCCATGGCCCAAGGAGCTATGCCCATTGCTCTGTTTTCCCAGTGTTCATGAGTCTATGATAGATTCCCTTCTCCTGTGCATAGTTCACGACTAACAGAAGTGCATGGCTACTCAACCATAGCCAGATTAAGTTTGTTGAAATTTCACAGCACCCAGATTTTACTTTGAGTTTCAGGTTTACGCAAACCTAAAACTTGTCATAACAAAGCTCATCTATTTAATTAGGAAATCAACTACATTCTCCCATATTCTCTTCACACATACATTCCAAAAGGCCTGATAGCTCTCATTCCCTCACTCCCAACTGATGCAATCTTCTGGGGAAAGGGACTGCACGTGACAGCATTAGCCAGAAAATTAGAATTTTTTCTATGGAAAATTTAAATTTTTGATGAAAATTCAAAACCCCAAAATATTTCAATATGGAAATGCCACCACAGTGCCCCATGGAAGTTGTAGTTTGGGTGCCTTCTGGTCCCATTCTCTTCAATAGGAGATGAGACCTCTCACGATGCACCATGGTCCTGCACTTGGAGAGGGGAGGTGGTATAGCATGGAAATCTCTGACCACAGTGCATCATGAGAGATATTGTCCAGGCAGGGAGCGTAGCCTAGGATTACCAACCCTCCAGGATTGTCCTGGAGTCCCCCAGAATTAATTATGTCATCTGATGAAACCTCCAAGAATCTGTCCAACCAAAGTTAGCAAACCTAACCTGGCCCCCAAGAGGAGAATGAGGATGTGAGGCAAAGAAAATACAACTCCCATGAGGCATTGTGGGTGAATATCCAAATCTAAATATTTCCAGAAAAAAAAAGTTTTGAGGGAAGTTTTTGACCAGCCCTAATTGCTTCTCCAGTCCAATGGTCAAAAAGGGACCAGAGCAAGGGCCTTCACATCATTAGACACCCTCTCGTCAGAGGCTAATATGAAACAGTACAAGATCTAGGGGTAGTTCTCTCACAGAAATCCCAGCTACTGGAGTCGATGAAGGCTGCCCCGTAGCCTCACAGACAGGGCTCTACATACTCTGGTCTTGTAGTGTGGACCGGTCACTGTGACAGAGTGGGATGTGTCTGGGTCAAAGACACATCCCACATCCACACAAAATGTTGTATTTTAACCTCCATTTTGTGTTACATGCTGAACTCATGTCTAACCTGGCCCAACGCAAGGTTATCACACCGTGTATTTCAGTCAGCAGCCTTGCCCCAAAGAGGTGTTTGACATCTCATTGAAGACTCTCCTGGAGAAGCCATCACAGAGCAGATCTGAAACCATCAACTCTGGTTGCTTCTAAACTGCTGGCCCAACCCCATGGAACAATGGACTCTCTGTAAAGAAGCCCAGAGTGGGCAAGGGACAAACATGGCACAAGAGAACATGGCAAAAGGAGACAGACACTGTATTCAAGGGTGAGTGCTTCTCTGTGGAGTGGGATCTCACCATTGCCACAGGGAAGCAGGAGAGGAGAGGGCTGGCGGGGGGGGGGGGGGATCTGCCCAATCTGAAACACTGACAAGACTTTGGACCCACAGAAGTGATCAGATCAAACAAAGGGAGGGGGCATCTCAAGACTTCTGTTAGTTTTCAAAGATCTGTAACTCTCAAGTGCTTTTAAAAGTTAAATGACTATGGTTAAGAAATTCCTTTGCTAAGCCTGGGTCCCTTGCTTTCCTGCCACACTGTGCCTATAGGAGTTAAACTAGAAGCCAGAATGCCCACAGCCTTGTTGGAGCTTTAGGGTTGTATGTGTAAGCAACTGAGGGCCTCGGGAGGTCTGACAACTGTTTTCAGGTCCTGGGAAGCTGGATTGCAGAGTCCCACATCCCAAGGAAGGATGTCAGACAAAAGGCCTGAGCCTGGGAGTGTGCCCTGTGGATCCAGAGCTAGAGACAGGCCAGACCCAGTTAATTTACAATGAAATGGATCCCAGAGCTTGGGTTGACTTATAACAGATGGGGGCCCTACAGAATGGCACTGGGCCAGGATGTAATAGTCACACGATGGAAAAGCAGAATTTCCCATCAAATGCAAAATGCCAGTTCCACATAATTATCATCATCATCTCACCAGCAGCAAGCAGTACAAACTGTCAAACTGCCCTACTGAAGCAGAAGTTGAATTTCACCCTTCCCCTGCAAATCTCAAAAAAAGCCTGGTCCAGCTGTTTTGTTTTTTCCCTGTGGAGCAGCAAGGACTGGCAATGCCTCGATATTTGTGCCAGCATATACTGAGGTGACGGGGAGAGATGATGACAAGTGAAAAGCCCTCCTTCAACCCCACTGAATTCTCTAGTCTGGCTAGTTTATGCATGCTTCTCTCCACACATCGGTCTTCTGCACAGCAGCCCATGTGTGAAATTACCAGCACTAATGCTGTCCCTGCAATGGCCAAGGTACAAACTGAATGGTGGTTTGTAAAACACAGCAGATGGAAGGAGGAAAGAGCAGACCCGTAGGCTTGTCACTGAGGCAATATATATTTACGGAGATTGTAAGCGCCTTGCAGCAGGGACCGTCTGGTCCGTGTTTGCCCAGTGCCTAGCACAATGGGGTCTTGAGCAACGGTTGGGCCCTTTAGGTGCTACCACCATACAAATCAATAATATATGTTTTGAGGGTAGGGAGGGAGTGAAAGGATTTGTATATCTGCCTTGTATGGAATAATATTAATTGTACTAATCATTAATGGAATCTTCCCCTCCTCCTCACCTGGCTAACGGTGATACCAAAACATAAGTGGCCAGTTCCCCTCCCCATAATGTTCATGCCTCGAGCTGGGCTAAGTATTTTTTATTTTTGCTAACAATTGCCCTTTTCCCAGTGCCAGGATTGTCTGTGAACTTACCTGTCTAACTCTAATTTGCACCAATTGTTTCCAATTCATTATGAGGATTAATTTAGAAGCTTCATTTCCAGCATTAGACTTGCTTTTCAGTTCAAGTTTCCTACATGCAGCAGTACCCAAGGAACCCCTCCTCTGAACAGGTCCCAGAGAAAGCAGGTGAAAACATTCCCTATTTCGATTTTCTCATAAACCTTTCAACAGAATGTCTATTTTCAACAAAACATGTTTATGGCATTTTCACATTTTTTTCTTTCAATCAGGTTTGCCCCAGATTCTCCATCCTTGCTGAATGATAAACATTCCATCTCTTTTGCCCACTCTGGGTGACTGTCAGCTCTCCAGGGACTGCGTTACTCTGCGTTTGTACAGCTCCTAACACAATAGGGTCCTGTTCTTGGGGCTTTAGGCATCACAGTAATATACAATAGTTACAGCAGAACCTCAAAGTTACAAACACCGGAGAGTTACAAACTGACCCGTCAACCATGTGTCTCATTTGGAACCAGAATTACACAATCAGGCAGCAGCAGAGACCAACAAGAAAAGCAAATACAGTACGCTACTGTGTCAAATGTAAACTACTAAAAAAAAGGGGAAAAACAGCATTTTTCTTCTGTATAGCAAAGTTTCAAAGCTGGTACTAAGTCAATGTTCAGCTGTAAGCTTTTAAAACAACCACCATAATGTTTTGTTGAATTACGAACGTTTCAGAGTTATGAACAACCTCCATTCCTGAGATGTTTGTAACTCTGAGGTTCTACTGCATAGTACATCCTTGCTGCACCAGAAATACAACATATTTCTAAAATATTATCAGAAAGAGCAGAGAAAGATAGCAACAGGGAACTAGGTACTGGGAGCCAATTCCCTTTTCTTTCTAGAGCAATTATCATCAAACGTACAATGTTATTTGCACCCTTTGCGTGCGCACAGGAGTCAGATGATAGCTGTGAAACTTCATTTCTTCTAACAGATCCTCCTACAGAAACTTTTCTAGCCAGCTGAAGAGAATTAGTCACCACATCTTGGTTCCTCCACCCCCAACCTGTGCAGTTGTGTGAAAACATTCCAGTACTCTTCAAGGAATGACAGACTTGAGGTGCTCATCAGCCAAGAGGCACAGCAAATATTCTTGACCATTTGCACGGTTACAATGTGCACAAAATACCAGTGATACTCACTGTTCCGTTTGCAGAGTACACAGTTAAAATAAAGGAGCCAGGAACCACACAAGACACATTCAGAAGGTTTCCTATGGTTACTGCTGCCATGGAAATCATTTTCATCAGTATGGGCTCAGAAATATCTGGCTACACAACTAGAAAACATGCTCCAGTCCCAGTTAAAAAAAAAATTGGACCTATAAGAAAAAATAGAAAATAAAGAAAAATAAGCTTGAAGCTTGGGTCTGGTCTACACTGAGGGTTTTAGCCACCAGCATAGTTGCACTGATGCAAGCCCGTAGCATAGACTTGACAAACACCATCACAGTGCAATGGGCACTGGGCAACTTCTCCTGATTCCTATCCGGGGGTGAGCTGAACGGGTACAACTCAGGCTTCACTGGTTTAAATCACATCTGTGCACATTCGCACTATTTCAGCTACCCCAGGGCTAAAATACCTACTGTGGAAAAGGCCTTAGAAATGAACTTGTAAGTGCTTTGAGACTTTGGCAGCTCTGGGTAATTGGCTGCAACTCCCAATAGTTTATAATGAAGCTGAATTTGTTCCGGTGGGTAAGTTAGTGAAAGAACAACAGACCTTTGTAAACCTGTTAGCCACAATGGCTAATGCAACTGCAATTTCACTAACTACATGTGATTTGCTCAAACCTCTAATATTCTCACTCCCCAAGTTGCCAGGGGCTTCCCTTTTCTCACTCATGAATTCTAGCGGATTGGTGACAAGAGATCGGAGGAGGAAAGGTCGTGGTGGTGGTGGCGGTGGGGTGGGTAGCTAATTGGTCACAGCTGTGACCAAACAGCTCCAATTTCGTATGCCAAAAGCGGCACCCAGCTGGAAAGTGTGCTGCGGCAAATGGTTAGCATGCTGGTTAGGTGGAGTTTGATCCCTTCTCAAGGGCATAGCAAAGTGCTTCAGGAGCATCCCTTGCAGATACAGAGGCAGAGGGACTCATCTATCTACAGGCTTTCCCACCCCACCCCCGCAGAGGGACTTCAGTAATTATATTTCTGTAGCTTCCTTATCTCCCAAAGCAGCCATGTCTTTTATCATTGCAGCAGTAGCATGTGCACCAGGACAACTGATACCGAATGAACTATTTGCCGTGATGACGGAGTGCTAAGCATCACCCCCCTTAGTAATAATAACAGTCATTCTTAGCATTTCAAGCGCCAAGCTTTGGAGTCAGATCACTGCAGAGCGTAAGAACCATACATGGAGGAAGAAATACCCAGGCTGTTTCTACTTAATGCACAAGTGCACTGTGATGTTTGTAGCTCCAGCCTAACTTCTGCGGTTACTGCTCTCTCAGGCCCCGATCCTGGCTGGAGCTCAATTTTAATGGACCTCTCTGTGCCTAGACGGAGCACCACTGACTTCAGCACAACTCCATGTAAGTGCAGAGCTCCGTGAGGATGAAGGCTTGGAGTCCAAATTCACACAATGTCCTCAGCTCCACAGGGATCAGACTGTCGTCGGAGGCGGTCAGCGCCTTGCAGATCCTGGCTGTACGCTATGGAACACCCGTACCGCACCGACGGGAGTACAAGTGAACAACAAAGTGAGTGATTTCCAGTTGAGAGATCATTTCCCTTACATGGATCTAAACGAGGAGCAGCTCCACTGAAACTAATGGAAGAATAGATTGGTGTAAAAACAGTGCAACAGGACCATAAACAACAACAAGCATTTTACTGCACATGCAGCACTATGTTTTAAACACCTAGACATACCAAAACTTAATTGGAAAGATTGTCTGTGTAGCAACAGCCATGCCTGTATGGCTTACGCAGAAATTTGTTTTCTTTATAATCAGACAAATTAAAAATAGTATCACGAATTCCTTAAACGTTAGCTAATGACCACAGATCAGCATCATGTTGGGTGCACTGCTTACAGAACCGTCACCCCTGATTTCCTGTGTGACAACAGCCTGGTTATTCATGGTAGAAAAATTAAATGTACAGTTGAAATTCACAAACAAGCTATTATGAGATCATCAGGCAAAAATCTGAGCTGATGCTGTTTGCCGTTACTTAAGCTTTTCCGTATACTTAGAGGACCAAGATTTCTATAAGAAGATAGTAGTCAATTAGAATGTAATAGATTATTAAAGTAGTGAATCACTGATACAATCATTAATGGATTACAATTGAATGTACAATTGAAAACTGAAAGAATGTGGAAAGGTTTTTAAAGATGAACAATAGACTAGGGAAGAGAATCTCTGGAAAGAAGTGAGAACAATTATCCTTAACGGGGAACAAATTAAAGACAAGGGCCTGACTTCTGCTGCTGGAGCTCAGCGTAGGTACTGCACTGCTTTACAGCAGAATCTGGCTGCAGAAATGTTTTTGTCTTAAGAAAATGAATCCCGACTCTCTATGAAAGGCTGCAAAGTGAAATACTGGCCAGGAAAAAAGGGATCTTTTTTAGACTAGCACATTTCAGTTTTTTAAGTCCCTTCTCTCTTAGACTATAAGCCCTCTAGTGAAGGCGTAGGAGTTTCTCTCAAAGCGTAAATGCCCATTCGTACTACAATCCCCATTCCCCACCCATGGTGGAGATAATGATACTAATACTGAGCCCTTTTGATTGGGCCTCATGCACTGAGCACTGCACAAACATTCATTAGCCTCCTCAACCACCCCGCAGAGAAATAGTACTATCCCCATTTTACTGGGTGGGGAAACAGGTATACAGGGCTGCATTGTAGCTTTCCCAGCTTCAGCCATGCTCCAGGGATTCCCAGAAGTATTCTCCCTGCAGGAGGCTGAGAGGTAGAGGGTACTATGGGGGAAACCAAGTGAGCACCCTCTTGAAAGGGTCCAATGTACCCTCCCTCCCACAATGGTCCCAGAGCCCCTCCTCACCAGCCACAACCCAACCCAGCTAACAGGCTCCCAGTTGGGCTCACAAAGCACAAGGTATGGGATTCTTGAAGGCTGACAGTTAATCAAGTAGAATTAGAATCCATGAGTTCCCCGTTCCCAGTCCTGTGCTGACTCTACTAGACCAGATGGCTTCCCAGGATAGGTCTACCCTGCAAATGAAGTCTGGCTGCAGTGTGGGTAGGCGTATCCCCGCTAGCTTTCATCTAGATAGCATGGGCAACAAAAGCAGTGAAGACAAGACAGTGAGGAACCCAGAGCAGGCCAGCAACCCAAGTCCTTAGGGTCCTCAGCGAGCATGGAATGGGGCAGCTAGCATGCGCTGAAGCCTGTGTGGGCCACATCCTCACTCCCGCTGTTAGCCACATCAACTGGACGAAAGCTGGCTCGGCTGTGCACTGCAATCAAACCTGCATTCATGGTGTAGACGTACCCTGAGACGCAGAGTCGATTTATCGAATAAGAAAATTTAAATTAACAATAAAAAAAAACCGTACTCACACCTAGATGGCAATAAACCACAGCTGCACTACGATAAGCCACTAAGCCAAATGACATCTGCAACAATCAAGCCCTTATGCTGGTGTAATTAAGGCCAACTAAAAGCCTAATAAATGTGTATGCCTTACCATCTTAAGGACAACCACACCTGGCCTCTGTCAGAATACTGGAGGAAGTTATTATTATAGTATTACAGACAATTACCTAAAGGCATATTGTGCTTGGCACTGTATATGTGTACACACACACACGCACGCGCAAAGATGTGGTTCCTTTCCCAAAGAGCTTGCAAAGTGAAGAGAAAACAGAGTGGGAGAAGGCAAGTATTATTATCCCCATTGTCCAGATGGGAAATTGAGGCATCATCGAGAAGATCTGAAATTGAATCCAGACCACCCCACTTACCAGTCCTGTGGCTTAACCACAAGATCATCCTTCTTTTATGGAAGTGAGCACCACACTGAAGGACCTTCAAGTCTAAGGAAAAGGACCTTATCCAGGAAAATTCACTCCCAGGAATTGGCAGCAAGAACACCTGAGACAATCTCAACAGCTTCTACCAGCCAGGAGAGACTCAGGATCCAACTCTGCTCTGAGTTACACCAGTTTTACACCAGCCACAGCCCATCTCTTGTGACTTCATGGGAGTAATTCCCAACTTACAGTAGCATAAGTGGAAGCAGAATCAAACCTTCATTCTCTTATATCAGAGGCCTTCAAAGATCTTTGCAACGTGGACCATATCTTAATAGAGAGAGAAGCCTCGTGGACATCTCCCACTGACAATGTCATGGACACCCTCTCCTTCCTATTTGTTATCCCATAATGTCCTGGTGGCAACTATAGCCATTATTTCCAGTGAAAAGTAATACTGGGGAAATATTGAATGTATTTTTAGTTGACTTTGGTGCAATGTGGCACCTAGAAACAAAAAATTGCCAACATCACGTGGGCTGACAACTCTCCAGGGCTCTTCACCAAGTGCTAGGAGGGCCACCGGTGGACCACAGTCTGAGAAACACTGTTTCCGTAAATCATGTCCTTTAGATGTCTTTACACACTCTTTTAATTTTTAGCTGTGTTTCCCTTCTCTGTACCTAGGTATTTTTCTCACCAACCCACTAGTGTTACTCCGAATCTTTTCACTCTTAAGATCTTGAATTGCTAGTTTAAAAACCACTCTGCTATCCTAAAGCAGCAGTTCTCAAATGTTCAAGTGATCTGAATGAATGAAGGGCTATTCAATCCCACAAACATTCGGTCAGCGATGGCTATATTGACTTCTACCATCCATGATGGAGCTCTGCTTCTGAAGCGTTGGGCACTTCTCAAGAGATTGCTCCCACTGAGGGAACCCAGCCCCTTCCAACACTCATTGAGCCAGATGGCATGTGAAGTGCTGATGATAAATACAAGGCTCAGGCCCTTTCAGGAAATAAATAGTAGCCAACTACACATTGTTACTATGCAAATCGGAAACCTGACTTGAAAATTAGAACAATATCACTGCAATAGCTCTACACAAGGGAGCTTTGCTACAGAGTACTGGGACTTCACCAAAGGCAAGTTCTTTTACGTAAATATGTGAGATGCCTTCAGATCCATCTACCGACTGAATCCCCTCAACAACTACACAACAGAATATTGTAGAATTCAGATCAAAAAGTTTGATCAAAGCAACCACCCTCCGCCCCAAAAAATTCTTTCACTTCACAAGTTCTCCAACTGCTGCTAATCAGTTCCTTTCATACCAAGCATTATTTCATTTACAGGCATCTAGCACAAAACGGCCTTGCTTCCTGATTGTGGATTCTAAGCAATACAAATAAATATCAACCTTACTAAGTAGTAAAATGACATGTCTTCTCAATTACTCATAGGACGCAATGCCTACTCAACACAGCAAGAACCCTTCATCTATGGGGTAGCAGAAATAAGAAAACTGATTGCCTTCCCCCCACTCCCGCTGAGAACTTGGTCCAGTATGCAGATTATCTGAAGCATGAACGTCATTGCAGCAGGACAACCTCATGAAACAAATTGTAATGGCTACCATTTTTTCCTCCTGGCACCCCATAAAGGAGAGAGTCTAGCAGTCAAGGCTATAACTTGGGAAAATGGTGCTGTATTGAAATATGAGCCATGTCAACAGGCAGAGCCACTGAAACCTCATCCAGTCCCACAAAGGCCTTATGAGAAGGTAGGCACTGATTTATACCTGGCCGTCAAAGAATTATTTAATAGTCACAGATTCTTATTCTTGGCATCCAGAAATTTACACACTGCACAGTACTAAGAGTAAGTCTTCTCCAGACATGGAATTCCAGATGAAGTCATTAGCAATAATGGGCCCCAATTTTCCAGTGCAGATTTTAGGCAATTTGCCAGAGATGGGGATTTTGATCTCAAAAAATCAAGTCCAAATTACCACCAATCATATGGACTTGTGGAAAGGTCTAAAAGGATAGTAAAGAACCTTACAAAGAAAACTTTTGAGAGTGGGGGTGATTTGTATAAACTTTACTGGTTTACTGAAGTACGCCTCTGGAGAATGGCTTTTCTCCAACTCAGCAGTTAATGGGAAGAAGGATCCGATCTAATTCACCAACTTCCTGAAATCTCATCACAAAGAAGCCATACAAAGATGAAAGAAAATCAGAAGTGGAAGGAGAAAGATTATTTTGACAAAAAAGCCCATGATCTCCCATCTCTTAACCCAGGTGATAGAGTGTGCCTGAGGAATCACACCTCTAACACTTCCCTACCTCACAGAATGCTGTAAGGACAAATACATTAAAAATTGTGAGGTGCTCAGAGGCCCATATAAGTACCATAGATAGATCAATAATATTAACACTGTTTTTTCATTGAAAACCTACAGAGAGAAGTCATAAAATAATAAATTAGGTCCCAATACTACAAACACATCTACACATGCTTAACCTAACACATGTAAGTAAATGGGACCATTGAACTCAGATGCTTAAAGTTACATGCAGGCACAAGTATCTTGCTAAGTCGGATTTTTGTCTGTATAACTCAATAGCAGCACAATTTAGTTTCTAGTTTATGTCTCAGAACAGAAGGCTGAAGAACTTCAACTTTGGCAAGAAATTATTTTCCCTTTCTTAGGGTTCACTGGTTGATGGATCAATTTTACAATCACTGAAGACAATGTAAATGTTTTTCTTAGAAGTATTTTATAGCGTTCAATAAAAATACATTCATTTACATTTGGTCGGTCTTTTGAGTTGGCCACAATTACTATTGTATGTCAGAGCATTAGATTACTTCCAGGGCTTTATAGTACACACATACAGTTAAACAAGAAGCAAACAAGTATAAATTCTCACAGGTATGTGGAGATAAATTGTCCCATTGGGGTTAATTTTAAGTCCTGATGTAAAGTCAATGGGCCAAAGCAGCAACTCCAATGTATCTATCGTATGTCTACACTGCAGTTAGACACTTGTGGCTGGCCCATGCCGGCTGACTCAGGTTTATGGGACTCTGGCTATGGGACAGTTTAATTGCAGTGTAGATTTCCAGGCTTGGATTGCAGCCCGAGCTCTGGGACCCTCCCACCTTGCTGGGCTCCCAAGGCATTTAACGGTGCAGAGCAAGAACATGCAGAAATGAATGCTGATAGACTCAACATTAACTGCAGAAGATATAATGTCATGTAGAACAGTTCTCCATGAGATAGACCCTTCTTTACTCACTCTGTAGAACCCCAAAACACATGGCATTCCAAGGAATGGCTTCTGGAGATGGGAATGGAAGAGTATTTGTGGTCATTAGGTTCAATATTCTTCCCAATCCCACCAGTACAGTTTTGTCTATTTCAGCAACCCACCACAAAAACTGAATAAGATAACATGGCCTTAAGCTACTGCAATGGAAGTGATATGAACAGAAGCTCAAACAGGATAAGATTGTGTAAGGTATGCTCATGGTCTGCAAACTAAAAGCTTTAAAAAAAAAATGCAAGGACGTGTAGAATATCTGAATCCTAAAGGAGATAGTGATGCAAAGCATGTTTATTCATGAAAGGAAACGACTGCAAGCAGTGTAAAAAGGCTGAAAACATATGGAAGCAATAATCTGTATTTCCTTTTTTTTTTTAAGCCAGAGACAAATGCTTCAGAATTCACTGTTATTATTCATGTGCTACACTGAAAACATTGTTGTTTCTGCCCTTTGGAAGCTACACCAGTAATCAAACTGAAGACCAAAAGCTGGCCAGGGACGTGAATATCCCCAGAGAAGAATATGACTCCAATATATGCAGATTTGGGTTATGTACAAATATAGAATTACTAGTTTCAGAGTAGCAGCCATGTTAGTCTGTATCCGTAAAAAGAACAGGAGTACTTGTGGCACCTTAGAGACTAACAAATTTATTTGAGCATAAACTTTAGTGGGCTACAGCCCACTTCTTCAGATGCATAGAATGGAACATATCGTAAGGAGATATATATACATATAGAACATGAAAAGGTGGAAGTAGCCATACCAACTCTAAGAAGCTAATTAATTGAGATGGTCTGAAATGGGCCATCTTGATTATCACTACAAAAGCTTTTTTTTTCCTGCTGATAATAGCTCATCTTAATCAATTAGCCTCTTAGCGTTGGCACATTAGTCCCTAGGATAGATGTACCTCTGGGAATACACAGGTACATCACCTCATCTAGAGATTTGCCTAGTTTTACAATAGGCTACATTAAAAAGCACTAGCAAAGTCAGTACAAACTAAAATTTCATATAATAACTTATTTATACCACTCTATATGCTGTACAATATTTATATCCCAATTGATTTATTTGATAATTATATGGTAAAAATGAAAACGTACACAAGTTTTCAGTACTAGCGTGGCTGCAACACTTGCGTCTTTTTATGTCTGATTTTGTAAGCAAGCAGTTTTTTAGTGAGGTGACACTTGGATACACAAGATAAAGCAGACTCCTGAAAGGGGTACAGTCATCTGGAAAGGTTCAGAGACACTGCCCGAAAGGACTCAGCTGAGATCAAGGGCTAGGCCCTGTACAAACATACAGTAAGAGACAGTCCCTATCCCCAAAGAATTTACCTCCTAAATAAAGCAGACAAAGGTTGGGCCTGTCACCACACAGAGATGAGGTGATTTCCCCGAAATCACACAGCAACTAGGTGTCTTGCCTCTGTCCACTAAAACACAACACCTCTATATAAATCTAGGATCCTCTTTCCTTGAGGCATTGTATGTTTTATGAACACAGTGAATGCTTTCAACAGCTCTCTCCATGGGATTTCATTCATTAATGTTAAATATTACCGAGCCGAGAAGATGGTTGAACAAATGGTTTCCCTTCTTTTAAAGATTCTGCTTTACAGTGTCTTTTTAAGTACTGGGCAATGCTTGTTCCATAAACATAAGCCAAAGTTATGGAGACTGTAAAACAATTTTAACAGGCTACTTGAGGAGAAGTGGAACTTTTGACCATCAAAATATGACTTAGGGAAAAAATGTTGCAGCATGTTACAGGGACAAGAATTCAATAAACAACACAAATGTGATTTCACAGTGGCCGTCAAAAACTAAAAGCATTAGCATCATTTTTTATGGCACATTTATTACGGCTATTTAAAGCTATTGCAAATGAGAAGCATAACTATGGCAACAAAGATTTTCTGCAAGAGTTCGGCCAATTTTAAAAATAGTATCTATCTTAGGTTTTATAATGCCACCTGTCAGCACGGCATCTGGGCACCTTCCATGTAAAGCCAATAGCAACAGCGAAGTCTCCAGTGAATTTCATGGAGTCTCTGGCACTTCTCCATTTAAGAACATAAGAGAGGTCATACTGGATTAGACCAGTGGTCCATCTAGCCCCGTAACCTGTCTTCTGACAGTGGCCAGTGCCAGATGCTTCAGCGGCAATGAACAAAACAGGACAATTCTTGAGTGATCCATCCTCTGTCATCGACTCCCAGATTCTGACAGTCAGAAGCTTAGGGACACCCAGAGCATGGGATTGTGTCCCTGACCATCTTGGCTAGTAGTCACTGATGGACCTGTCCTCCATGAACTTACCTTGTTATTTTTGAACCACGTTATAATTTGGCCCTCACAACATCTCCTGGCAATGAGTTCCATAGATTGACGGCACATTGTGTGAAGTATTTCCCTATGTTTATTTTAAAGCTGTGGCTTATCAATTTTGTTTGGTTGACCCCTAGTTTGAAAGTAAATGCCGGTCTAAAAAGGTAAATAACTTGCCTATTCCCTTTCTCCAATCAGGATTTTAGAGACCTCTATCATACCCCCTTTTGTCTCTTTTCCAAGCTGAACAGTCCCAGTCTTTTGAATCTCTCCTAATATGAAAGCTGTTCCATAACCCTGATCATCTTTGTTTCCCTTTTCTGTACCAGTGCTAATCTCTCTTTTTTGAGATGGGATGACCAGAACTGCATGCAGGATTCAAGGTGTGGGCGAACCATGGATTTACAGAGTGGCATTATGATATTTTCTGTCTTATTATCTGTCCCTTTTCTAATGGTTTCTAACATTCTGTTGGTTTATTTGACTGCCAATGCACACTGAGTGGATGTTTTCAGAGAACTAACCATGAGGACGCCAAGATCTCTGTCTTGACTGGTAACAACTAAACTAGACCCCATCAGTACTTTAATGGATCAGGCCTATGGTAAGATGAATATTCATGGAGAAATTATGAGGTTAAACTCTGCTTGGAGTAGGGGGTTTTGTGTGTGGCGGGGGGAAGACTAGGTGGGGGGCATTGGAAATAAAAGGGGTGTTTGACTTGTGAGGGTCACTGATGGTGAAAAGGCTCTCTGAAAGAGGAAACACATCTAAATAATACAGAGCAGTAGATGATACACCAAAATCAGACAGCATGCGGCAGGCAGCATGCGTGATTGAGTTCAACACTATATTTTAAAAGTGGCACTAAAAGCAATTTCAAGTATAACTTTCTCCAATGTCCATATGAAAGGACTAGCAAAAACTTCAGGGTGGCAAAAGCAGCATGAGCCATTTTGCTGCTTGGTACTCATTTGACACCTTTAAGGTTTGCATATTCATACTAATTGCATTAGGAACAGGCTATAAATTCCTTTCCCTTTTCTCTCCTCTGACCACCTATTTTGCAGGCTTTTCTTCGGCCAGACGTTATGCACAAGACACTTCTAATGGCTATTCAGTCACTCAACTGCAGTGACAGCTTTATTTAATGCAAAGCTTGTTAACAAGTTGAATGGCAAAGAGTTTAATGTAATGCAGATCTGATTAGGAAACAGCAGCCAGACTCCTAAGGAGCTGGAGATTTTATTGAATAATATTTCACTTTCTCGCACAACGCCACCTTTCAAGTGCCAGCCTATATTAAATACTGAACGAGGAATCTGTTGTTTACATTATGGGTCATTTTCAGGAACATAACCATACACGAATATTTGTCTTTTTATACCTTTAATTCACAGTCGACTGTAATAAAAGAAAACATGTTATTAAAGTAAAAAGTCACTTTGCTGTTCAAGACCACTGGGAAATTGCAGGCTACAATAGCTACTGTTTGATAGTCATGTCTTTGGAGGAATGCAGCACAGAACTGATGTCTAGTGATGACTAAATTCAGTCTTGATTCTTTTTTTTTAAAAAAAAAACACTATTTTTCTTCTCTTTTTGCTAAATCACTGCAAACTGAAAATTTAAATTCTGAATTATAATTGGTGGGGGATCAGTGATGCACAAACTTCCATGGCCTTCATATGGGTCTTGTGCATATATAAGGGCCCAAATTTAAAGAATTTGTTGCATATGATTTATTCTTACTTGCATCCATTGAAATACATCTTAAAAATGCTGGCACATTACCATAGGAAGTCCACAAGCTTACATGAATGTGACATTGTGATGTAAAGATATGATTAATACTATTCATTCATCATTATAAATCAAGATCATTTGAAAACCCCCTTTCCTTTTAAATTATTATTTCACTTCCTATAAATTAGACATAGTCGTCTTATTCTGAAGGCAGAAATAGTTTGGAAGAATGTAATTTATTTATGAATGGTTTCCTTCAAACAGGAAGCATGCATATGCTTCCAAGAATGATAATTTCAATCAATAATCAAAATCAACTCCATACCCGAAAAAAGTGACTTTCCAATTAATGTGAAAACATAAAAATCTCTGAGATCTGTCAGGACACAATTTTGCTTGCTTGTTAACATGGACCTATAGATCATGCCCCAAACTGCAGCTAATTAGAACACACACAATTCCACGTAATTATATATACCACATAAAGCTTGCCTCAGCAACTGGGATGAATTCCACTTTCAGTATCTGCATGCTTATAAATTCCTCTCTCCCTGATGTATGTTGTAAATTCCCATCTTTGAAGCCCAAGTCCAATTTACATTTATCAGCAAAAGTACACTGTTAAAGGATTACAAAAAGGCTTACGAACTGCTAGCAGTTAATTGACATGGACTTGTACATCCCCTTAAACTATTGTTTCTTTCAATTTCACACAGCAGTTTAATGCAGAATCATAGAATATCAGGGTTGGAAGGGACCTCAGGAGGTCATCTAGTCCAACCCCCTGCTCAAAGAGGACAAATCCCCAGACAGATTTTTGCCCCAGATCCCTACATAGCCCCCCTCAAGGACTGAGCTCACAACCCTGGCTTTAGCAGGCCAATGCTCAGACTACTGAGCTATTGTTCATGAACCCCCCCAGTACTAGTTAAATGTACTTTTTTCCATATTCAGCAGGTCTATTCTCCCATGAGTGTGTGACCTACAAAAGGAACTGTTATTAATATTTGCCTACTTATAAGTCCTAGGCACTAATGGGAGAACAGACCTCTCAAAAGTAAAAATGAATGTATCTCCACTGTATATATTTATTTAAGTAGGTAAATTAGCTGGCTTCATTTTACTTGATTATATATTCTTATATTTAGGCAATTAAAAATAATTATATGGGAGCTGGTACAGTCACCAATGTAACAAAACAGCTAAAAGAGGTTCTAATTTACGCACATGGGCTATCAACATAAGAACACAAAAATGGCCATTCTGGGTCAGACCAAAGATCCATCTAGCCCAGAGTCCTGTCTTCTGACAGTGGCCAATGCCAGGTGGCCCAAAGGGAATAAACAGAACAGGGAATCATCAAGTGATCCAGTCCCTGTCGCCTACTCTCAGCTTCTGGCAAACAGAGGCTAGGGACATGGTCCCTGCCTATCCTGGCTAATAGCCATTGATGTATCCTCCATTAATTTATCCCAGGCCAAGGGGGGTGGCGGGAAGCCATGGCCAGTACAGTCCCTCGACCCGCGGCACTTCCCGCCACCCCCACTGGCCTGGGACGGCAAACTGCGGCCACTGGAAGGTGCGATCGGCTGAATTGGCCGACATAGCAGATAAACCAACCAGCCCAGCCTGCCAGGATGCTTACCATGGTGAGCCAGATGCCAGAGGTTGCCAACCCCCGATATAGAATCATAATGGAATAGACCTCGAAAAGTCCTCTAGTCCAGTCCCCTGCACTCCCGGCAGGACTAAGTATTATTTAGACCATCTCTGACAGGTGTTTGTCTAACTTGCTCTTAAAAACCTCCAATGATGGAGATTCCAAAACTTCCCTAGACAATTTATTCCAGGCATCATTCATGCCAAATAAATTAATCCAGCCAGTTCCAGCATTATATTATTCATGTCCCTCATTTTGAGTCTACAGTTCAATCTGATGAGCGAGACCCAATTGTTAGGGGGACAGCAGAAGCCACAAAGTTGAATTGGGCATGTCGAAAGCAGTGGCAGCTGGGTGGGCAGGTCAGAAACAAGCAGCCCATCATTCTAGCACACAGGGGGGAAAAAATAAGTGCTTAGAAATGTTGGTGTTTCTCTTGCTCTGAGTGGACGGATTTCCGTGCTTAACAATCCCAATGCATAATATCAGAAATCCACCTGTGCCCAGGAGGGAAGCAACTTTCTTAGGAAGAAGACAAAACCAACAGTACGTTGAAAATGACCAAACATGACAGGTAGCAGATCTAGGGTCACAATTCAACAGTCACAGCTGATTTAAATAAATAAACAATTAAAAACCCCATGGTGCCATATTTTCAAACTGGAGCGGAACAGTAAAAGTTCTGAAGCACAGTAGCAATGAAAGGAGAGTGAAACCCCAACCGAAGGACACCGAGATAAGCATGGCTGGTCACACCTGGGAAAGGCCATTGAAGGGTGCACCGCTGCTGCATCTCCTCTTTGATCCTTCCGGTGGAAAAACAAAGTGAGGAAATTCACACACAAATCACCCCCTTTTGCATTCCGGGAATGAACTTTGTGGCCTGCCCGTGATCCAGTTAAGGAGGAAACTGTAAACCATGCAGGGGTTCCTACCTCCATTTATGCAAGGCAAACCCAGGGCACTGCTCGCCACACGCGTTGCAGGGCTGCCCTCGCTCCGGCTCGCCCAGGGCAGTCAGCTTTGAGAAAAGAAAGCAAAGCAACATGATTTCCCCGCCAACTAAACCAGCCTCCACCCCCCAGTGCCGGCCGGGGCTCTGATCTCCCACCCAGGTAAGTCTGAAGCCGGTCCCGGCTAGCTCCGGACAAAGGCAGGGCGAGCCCCGCTGGATGCGGCTCCCTGGGTCCGTGCCTGGGAGCCACCTTCTGCGGCACCTGCAGCGCGTGTGGCTGGGGGATCGCGCAGCGGACTCCGGGCGCCGGCTCGGATCCGCAGGGGCAGCAACGGGGGGCTGCTCGGGCTCGCCGGGGCCACCGGGCGGGGAAGCGGCGGGGCGCCCCCCGGAGCAGGTCCGGTCCCGAGCCCTGGCCGCAGCGCACCCCGGGGAGCCGGGCGCACTCACCGATCTGCAGGAGAGCCGCTTCCGAGAGCCCCGGCTGAACATGGCAGCGCCCGGCCCCCGGCTACCGCTCCCCGCTGTCCGTGTGCAAGAGAGCGCGGCCGGCACAGCCCTGCGCCCGCAGCCGGCGAGCCAGCGCCCCGCCCGCCTCCCTCCCACCGGCTCCCTGGACCCCTCCCGGCTCCCTGCCTGCCCCTTCCACTGCCCGCCTCCCCGGGACCCCGTCCTGCCTCCTCCCCGCTGCCTGCCTGCCCCTTCCACTGCTTGGCTCCCCGGGCTTCTGTCCTGTCCCTTCCCCTTCCACTGCCCGGCTCCCCGGAACCCTGCCTGCTCCCTGCCTGCCCCTCGTCCGCCCCCTTCCACTGCCCCCTTCTAATAATTGCAGCAGCTTCCCTTACAGTTGTTGGCTTTTTAAGTGAATATTTTATTGAATTCAATATGAAAATAAATGTACTCAGTACCATAGCCCTTGGCATGTTATTCAATTTATTTTATGCTGTCCCCACAGTTCCAGTTGTCAGTAAGCTACAACATGTTGTCCTTAAGTTCCAGAGTTAACAGTCTGTTATACAGTGTAATCAGACAGGTGTGCAGACCCAACACCAGCATCTGCCCTAAGGCCTTTGCAATCTGAGGGGTTATGTGGCACAATACAGGCCAAAATGAAATGCAGAGAGAATGCTGTGGGGCAATCACATTTCATAAAACAGGGTTCTATAGAAATACTTAGAGACAGGATCAGGAAGGGCTCACCTCCAAGCCAGATGATGGAGCAACCTCTCCATTATTATTTCCTAGATTCACCCCTAGTATTTCTTGTCCCTCACAATGTCGTCTCATCTCCCTCCTTTCCTTCGTGTTTGTTCTCTTCTCTGCCCATCTCACTCACTTTGGGACCCGTGTCTCGGAAGTAGTAAAAAATCTGTTTATCAGCTTCATAGTTTTCAATAAAAATGGAACTTTTTTTGATGGAATTGTATAATAAAAATAATTTTTAATGTTGCTCCAAATGTCCATTGAGCATTTTTTGAGGTTTTGGTGAAGGAAATGAAACTGAAAACCTTATTTCCTCATTTTTACATATTAGTTTGAGTTAAAACATTCAGTTTTCAGGTCAAATGGTTGGTTTTCCAAGCCCAGTAACTGAACATTTTTACCAAAACTGGATAGTTTTTACCCTAAAAGTTTCTGTAAAAGTTATGGAAAAGCCAAAACATTTTTCTCAAAAACAATTTTTTTGCACAAAATTACATTTCAATGGAATCATAGAATATCAGGGTTGGAAGGAACCTCAGGAGGTATCTAGTCCAACCCCCTGCTCAACACAGGACCGATCCCAACTAAATCATCCCAGCCAGGGCTTTGTCAAGCCTGACCTTAAAAACCTCTAAGGAAGGAGATTCCACCACCTCCCTAGGTAACCCATTCTAGTGCTTCACCATCCTCTAGTGAAAACGTTGACCACCCCGTTCCCTGTCTCCCTTTACCCTGCTACTTCCCTTTCCCCAAACTTCCTCTCTCCCATAGTCATTCTTTTCTGGCTTTCTCCTCCTGGATTCTTTGTCATCCTGTTCGCTGTGAGAGTGACTTCTGTACACACTGCAAGCTGTTTGGGGGGTAGGGACTGTCTTTTGAATATGTGTGTGTACAATAGGGCTCTGAGGTCTGAATTAACTTCACGTTGATACTACAGTACAAATAAGAACGGGAGATGGTAAATAACATACAGCAGTAATAGGTGAGTGCTGAGCGCTCTCATCTCTAGGCAAAGTCAGGGGGATTTCATGGCACTAGGCACCTTGCAAGACCAGGCCCTACCTTTATGGCATTTCAGTGCCCTGCATGAGATACAGTATTGGAGGGGTAGCCGTGTTAGTCTGGATCTGTAAAAGCAGCAAAAAGTCCTGTGGCACCTTATAGACTAACAGACATATTGGAGCATGAGTTTTCATGGGTGAATACCCACTTCGTCGGATGCATGTCACCCACAAAAGCTCATGCTCCAAAACGTCTGTTAGTCTATAAGGTGCCACAGGACTCTTTGCTGCTTGTATGAGGTGCAGAATACCTAAAATGTCAATTTAAACCTGCCAAAAGAAAATCAGCATCAGAAAAATGATTTAAAACCAGAATCAATGTGCTATGGAAAATGCTTTCCAGGTTACCTGCAAATCATTTTTGATTTAATTGCTTGTGCTGTAAGGTCTGGAGTGCCCTCAATAATCTGGCTGGTTGGGACACGTGCAGTAGGTTTAAAACATTTTTTTTTAAAGTAATCCAGACTTCTAGGGCTAAATTCCCTGCTGGTGTAGCTGCACTGAAATCAGTGAAGTTGGTCGCACTTAAGCAAGGGCGAATTTAGCCCTAATGTACAGGCTGTCCCTCTTGGCTCAGTTACTGGGAGCACATGGCAGGAATTGCAACAGATGGATCAGTTTTTTAAAAATCATGCAGTTCACTCTTATTTTAAAATGATATGGGTCCAGATTCTCTGCTGTACCTCACTGCGAGCAGCAGAACTGGGAAGCAACGACGGCTCCATGATCTTCTGCTCTAGTCCCAGCCTGGAGTCTGCTCTAACTTGTCCCAGCTACTTGTGGTCCCCAAAGGTTCCTGTGTCAGTTGGGGATCATCAGAGCACACTGTGCTCCCTTCCCAGCCAGCACACCCCTTCCTGCCACCAACGCACCACCTGCAGTAGGGGCTACCAGGATGGAGGTGTACAAGCTTGCTGCAGAGTCCTCTGTGCCCGGGGAATCCCCACTGGGGACTTGTGGGTGGCTCCCCCAGCCTTTACAGTGCCTGGGTGGCACAAAGCACATTGGAGGACAGGCTTAGAACTCAAAGCAACCTTGGCAAATTAGAAGATTGGTCTGAATTCAACAAGATTAACGTCAGTAACGACAAGAGCAAAGTACTTCACTTAGGAAGGAAAAATCGAATGCGCTGAAGTGTCTGCCTGCCTTTGCAGAAAGCCTGAACAATAAGTCATTTCAGTGGGATGCCAATGGTGAGATGCCAATGGTGATGCTTCAAACATTATATATTTTGTAGCGCAAAGCATGTAAGAAAAGAGAGGAAAGTGCATATTATGAAGATTTACAACAGCATGGCTCAAAAAGTGGGGTTTGCACCCTTGGGCGTGAAAGATTAGCTGGGGAGGGGGGAGACGATCTAGAAATTAAAATCGGAGTTTGATTCTTGGCTTTGCCACAATGCCTGGGCAAATCATTTAATCCATTTGCCTCAGTTTTCCATCAAGAGAATGGAGGTAGCCATCCTGCCTTACCTCATAGCCCTCCTTTAAGGAGGCATTCATTAATGTTGGTGAGATGCTCGGATACTACAGTGCTAAAGGGGGGACTCAAATAGAGAGATGGACCCGCAGAACATCCGTGAGATGAAGTTTGGGAGCACTGTGCATTTTGGGAGGAAGAGGGAGCCAGGAGGCAGCCGCTTACCAAACCTAGCCTAGGATGCTAGCATTTTGGGGGCGGCATTTTGGGTCCTTCGGCAGTGACCGCGGCGGCTGGATCTTTGGCTGCCCCAGTTGCCGTCGGCATTTAGGTGGAGGGACCTGGGGCACGGGGAGGGCTGACTGCAGCAAGTAAGGGTAGGCGCAGCACGTGGGGAACCGCTCCCCGCCCCAGCTCACCTCTGCTCCGCCTTCTCCCCTGAGCATGCCGCTCCGCTCTGCTTTTCTCCCTCCCTCCCAGGCTTGCGGCGCCAAACAGCTGATTGGTGCTGCAAGCCTGGGAGGCGGGAGAAGTGGAGTGGCGACAGTGTGCTCGAGGAGGGGGGGCGGAGCAGAGGTGAGCTGGGTCGGGGAGCTGCCGCACAGCTCCCCAGACTAGGGGGAGCGCCTCAGGTTGGAGGGTGGGTGGAGAGATGCCACAGGGCTCGGGTGGGGGGGGGCGCCACAAGGTGGAAGTTTTGCCTAGGGCACGAAACATCCTTGCACCTGACCTGCCACCACCCCCATCTCCTCATAAACCCTCTCTTTCTAGAGGGAAACGCCCTGGAGCTATCTACAGACGTGTCATCCTTCCATGGGTTATTCTGCAGAAGAGGATGAAACTCGAAGCAGTATTATTGTTTGGTGAGACAGACACCTCCAGCAATAGGCTCAGAAGCAGAGCAGGTAGAATAATATTTGTCAGAGACAATATATTTGACAAATTGTTGGCATTTTTTGTTATTTAAATTGTTCTACACGTTTTGCCCCACATCATTCCACCAGCCCTGTGCAGAGCTGACAATTCCAATTACTGCCTGCCTCATTTTTAAGTCTATTCCCCCTTTTCCATAGCAAGCCGAGCTCTTGCTTCCTTTTGATGTTTCAGCCTGCTGGGATGTGCAAAGTGGCAGGATCCCTTCCCTATTGTACTGGTATATACAATCAATGAGCTCCAGGGAAGGCTGAGGACAGTTCCTGCCTAAACTTTAATTACCAGGCTGGGTGGCTTTCAGTTACATGGCAAACATTACCGAAATCCCTTCTGTGTACAAATACTGCACTATGCACTGTTACTTACCAGCTTTACCAAGCTAAACTGGAATGTGTTCAGGAGTCTTTTCTCCTGAGCAATTCAGGCAATGTTTCTTAATTCTGATTGGTCAGATACGTCGTATGGTATAGTTCCTATTCCCTGATTGGCTGAGCACGCTTCTTGCATGAAGTTTTGCAGAGCAAATGTAAAATTCTGTCTCTGCAAACATTTCTGGCAGCAAAAGTCAATGGCATGAAGGTGCTTGGAAAGCAGACACACACGAGGGATGTGAACATAACTGATTTGTTTAGGGCTCGATTGTGCACTGACGTTGGCCCAGCCCTCAGAGTCACATTTCACTGCTTCAGACACATTGCCCCCCAGTGCTCTGGAGGAGTGTGAAGGACGTTACGCCCGTTTAAGTGGTGCAACATACGAACACTGTTCAGCTTCTGTGTGCGGGGGGGCGGGGGGGGGGGATGCAGGCAGAATCGTGGCTCTGCCTATTCTGTGCCTTTCCAGACACCTGACAAGACAGGGGAATAGCTAGAGTGGGATCTCTGAACTCCCCTGCAGCGGACACTGGAATTCAGTCTGGCCTTTCAGGGCCAGTCTTAGGGGGAAATGATGCCTGGGTGAACTTGTATTTTGGTGCCCCTGCTTCCCGCTGTCTCCCTGAGCTCCTCACAACCCAGCACTCATTACCCCAAGCTCTTACTGCATCCCTGGGCCCCGCTGCCTCCCCACCATTGCCCCGAACTCCCTTCTGTGGTCTCGCACCCCAGACTTACCCTGCTTCTTGCCTTTTGACCATGATGTATTCCCCTCCTCTCGACCACAGTGACCTGGGCGGTTGCCCACCCATAAGACTGGCCTTCCCTTTACAGGGCAACGCAAGGAACGAGAGGTTCCTGATTTCCTTCTGCTGCCCACCTCATACCATGCTTGTAAAATCTAGACGATCACCCTTCAAATTTAGACAAATGTTCATGGAAAATTTCTCATGTTATTCCCCCAGCTCTTTCCATACTTCTCCCCAGGTGCTGTGCAGGGCCAATCCCTGGCCACCTGCAATCTGCCAGCAGCCCCACTGCAGTCAAATAAATTGCATGAGCAAGGCCAGCAGAATGTGGCCTTTCTAGGGAACACTTAACATCAGCTGCTGCTGTGACTAAATTACAAGACAGTGGACCAGATCCTCAGCTGAAGTAAAAATCATCATAGCCCCTTTGTACTCACTTGAGCAACACTGGTTTATGCCAGCTGAAGATCTAACCCCCACAACAAGAGTTTACATCACAAATGATGCTGGAGTCAATGGTGGGCCCAGCTGCTGCTGTTCAGATATTGCTCAGGCAACCCTCTTGTGGCTCTTGCCAAGGAAAGCTTCAGCTCAGGTGAATTACAGCCTTTTATTAATTCTGCAGCCATCTCCTAGCCCACTGATAATAACCCTCTGGCTGGTATTGTCTAAGCCCTTTCAATAACAAAAGGGGAGTTAGGAAATGAAATAATAAGTGTCTCTAAATGCCATGTCGCTGAAGGACTGGGCTATAAAACAGGGATCTATTTTACGGCATTGTCTTCTGCTTATTCACCAAACCCTTTTCTTTGTGGCTAAATGTGCCCTCACTTGGGTCCTTTATTAAGGAGACAAAGTGATGCTTCCACTCTGGCCTGAAGACCTTACCGTTATTGAAAATAGAGATGATTATGCCTCAAGCCTTAGTTCAAGACAAGGATGGGGAATTTCAAGCTGTGCAGAACAGAACAGCAACTCAAAACAAGATGAATCATGCCATAGTGCTTCGTTTACTTGAATTCATTTATTTATCGCACTGTGTAGGTTTTCTGCTGCACAGTCCATTAGCATTCTCATACTGGTAAAATGTATGTGGAATATTCACTGCACAGTTATTCTGTGATACACACACTTTGAATGTCTGAAAAAGCAGCAAAGTAAGCCTAGAGACTCATCTAGAGCACTCTGTGTTCCATCCATACATGCTTGTCATGCTCATTATCACAGCCCTCTGACTAACATATGAGCATTGCTTTCCCACTTGTGTCACATTGCTGGGGTATTTTGATTGAAACAGCTTTGAATAATTGTACAGCAGTTCCCTGCCTTGATCAATACAATAATTTGTAACTATCACATGCATTTTCATTGTCCTCCCACCTGGGAATGTAAAACTGGGTATTAGGTACACACCAAGGTATTTCTAAATAAGCTCCCTCCCTTTAACCTTTGCATTTTAGTGGGTTAGTTGCTAGGTAACTGACTAAGATTTATAGTCATCTATTGTTAATTTCAGAGGCTGTCTTCAGTTTCACCATAAACAGTATTTGGGAGTCAACTTCGCAACAGAGCATAAGAAAACCAACCAGCCAGTTTTTACCACGTTGAGACAAACACACTCCATGCAGGTCAGAGCCAAGCAAAAACAGAAAAACTGCCCCCCATCCCAAGGATTTGCATGGCCCCTCTGAACAGATCCCATAATGTACCTACATTCAGTCAAATCTTCAGTGCCCTCTGGCACCAGCTCACAGAACTGCTTGTATAGCTTAGCATCCAGGGTGCGCTCAGTCTGACTGCATCCTGTTTACCACTCTACTGGTGCCTCACCTCTCACATAAATACCCACCACTTGTTTTTACATTTCCTTGTCGTTTTAAGCTATTGCTCGCTAACGAGCAGAGATGACAGGGAACAGCTCATCTGAGAAGTGCATTCCTCTGCCATAAAGAATAGGCTATTCTGAACATAGCTAAATTTTGCATACATTTCTTTGTGGGTTATGCTACTTGATGCATTTGCTTTAATTAGGGATTTAAAGCAAAGGTTAAATAAATACACAGAGATGGGTCAGCAAAGGGGGCTTCTTTAGTCATATGTTGGAAGTAATAAAAGGAAATGTAATGTACCTAATTCTCTCCCTTTCCTGCAGTGACCTCTAGTGTGATCTAGCAGGACTACTTACTTGTAGTCTCCTCCAGTACTACCTTAGTGTTGGATCTTAACTGAAGCAGGAAGATCTGAGATTTGGGGAAATCTATAGAGATGGAAGCAAAGGTGAGAGGAACTATATTAAATTATTTAGAACAGAGTTATGCTGATGTTCGCTTGGGAGTGCAATGGAAGAGCCAAAGTCACTTTATTCAGTGCCTCAAATTAATCTTGCAATTTTTTTAATCCTCTTGGCGGTTTTCCCTCTGCTCTCTGCCTGCCTATTAGGAATAAAACACAGTATGTTTTTCAAGGCAGTAACCAAATGTACTTAGCATACAGACTGTTCTCCCTGATTTTTTGGAAAACATGGGAGTAACAGAAGGTAATATGTTACTCTAAGGAGGAGCTGTATTTCAGAAACTTTTTTTTCCTTTTGTACGTGTGACAAAGTGGGAATTTTTTGTAATAATCTTGTGAATCCTACTTGTGCCTCAGTTTCCCTATATAATCTGAATGGCCACCAGTGGGGGATTCAAGAGTTAAGTCTGCTTTAGGGGGCTGCGCAAGGCATAAGAGGTGGGTGTTGCCTTGCTGTCTAGCTGTAATGAATGAGTCATTAAGGAACCAGATGGAACCTTCTGAAAACAATGCAATCAGTGCAGAAAAGAGACAACAGCTGGCCTCAGTGACCAGAACATGAACACCTAGGAAACCAGAATCCAAAGGAAGAAGGTTTCCCTCTGACCTCTCAGCTGGGAAGCTGTCCAGAGACCAGCTCGAGAACAAAGGACTGAGAGGTGACACGCCAAGGATAAAGAATGAGCTTCTAGAAGAGCCGGGGACTGCCAAAGAGGTCAGAAAAGAGACAGAGCCTGAAATGTTGTCTGGTGGATTGCTATGACTTGGCCAGATGGCCTACGTCTTAATGCTGATTCCTCTATGCTAACCTAAGGACTTCCGACCTTGTGTTACAGTTGCCTAATCAATCCCACCGTTCTGCAAACACTTGCTGCAGTGCATCAGTCCCTGAAGAGTGCAGTCTCTAACCAGGCGTCCATTTCAATTGGATTAGCTGGGCTGACCTCACGGCATGAAGGAGTGCTGAAGCCAGGTAAGACTGTGTGGCCTACCATGAAGGAAGAGTGGGACCCCTTGGGGATCCAGCACACTGAAGGGATTCCTCTAAAGCAGGGGCGGCCAACCTGAGCCTGAGAAGGAGCCAGAATTTACCAGTGTACATTGCCAGAGTGCCCCAGTAATACGTCAGCAGCCCCCCATCAGTTCTCCTTCCCCTGCTCCCAGCACCTCCTACCCACTGGCAGCCCCTCCTGATCAGCTGTTTTGTGGCATGCAGGAAGCTCTTGGGGGGAGGAGCAAGGGCACTGCAGGCTCGGAGAGGGGGCAGGAGGGGATGGAGTGGGGGCAGGGTCTCTGGCATAGGCTAAGCAGTGAGCACCCCTCGGCACATTGGAAAGTTGGCGCCTGTAGCTCCAGCCCCAGAGTCGGTGCCTGTACAAAGAGCCACATTTTAACTCTGAAAAGCCGCATGTGGGTCTGGAGCCACAAGTTGGCCACCCCGCTCTAAAGAGACTGTTTAAAAGCCGGGGCATAGCTCCAATCCTGTGGATCCACGGTGGTACTTTGGCCAAGACTTTCAAAAATATAGGAGCCTCAAGTTAGGCTCTTAATCATTATTCCTGCTCCTAAATAAGTGATGTGACTTCAGTGGGAGCTACCTTTAAGATTCAGGCCACTAAGGTGCTTAAATAAGGGCGTATGGTCTAGCTTCAAGCTCCCCATTTGGAAGCTCTTGGCCTATATTTTGTTGATGTGCAATGCAGTGCAGTGCCGGGTTTTCAGTTTATAATTTTTGCGAGACAATTTGAACATGTTTAGGTCACTTATATTCAGAAACGCAAAATATAAAGAATCAAAGATGGGTTAGCTTGGAACTTGGTGTTTGCTGGGCCGTGAATTGAAACCTATTAACCAGTGGGCCTGACATCCAGTTCAAAGAAGTTCGTAGTGCAATAGTCATTAGATCCTGGTTATGATGATTACGTTACATTAGCATGTGAAGGCCCTAGTGTGCTTGGTGCTGTATATACACGTAGCAAGAGAGACTCTCTTCCCCAAAGACTTTACAGTCTGACTTGATGAACCAGCCAAAGGGTAGGAGGGGAAACAGAGACTTACCTAGCTCAAGTGACTTACCCACATCACACAGGAATTCAGAGACAGAGGTGGGAATAGCCCCTTGGTCTCCTGACTTCCACGCCGGTGCCTTATCCACTAGACCAGTGGCTCTCAACCTTTCCGGACTACAGTACCCCTTTCAGGAAGCTGATTTGTCTTGTGTACCCCAAGTGTCACCTCACTTAAAAATGACTTGCTTACAAAATCAGACATAACAATACACAAGTGTCACAGCCACACTAGTACTGACAAATTGCTGACTTTCTCCTGTATGAAATTTTAGTTTGTACTGACTTCACTAGTACTTTTTATGTAGCCTGTTATAAAACTAGGCAAGTATCTAGTTGAGTTGATATACCTGCTAGAAGACCTCTGCGTGCCCCCAGGGTACACATACCTGGTTCAGAAGCACTGCATTCGACCATATATAAAAGACACAGAGAACTCATTCTGTCAAATGAAAAACCAAATCGTGAAATCAAAGTGCCCCAATTGATGTCACAGAATAAAATCTTCTCACACATCTTCCCCAGTACAGGAATAAACTCATTAAGAAGAAGGCAATTATCAGCCTAGTAAGGTCAGATAATTAAGAGGCCTTCGACGGTGCTAGCATGCATTCTTATTCATTTCAGTCACACCAACCACGGAAATGAACTAGCTCTGGAAAAACCTATAGTTTGTTTTCTATTACACACCACAAATCTGTGGATGCTGATAGGGGTGTTGGAAGCACTTTCATAAGATGATTGAAAGGGACTGGTGCACTTTGATCAGCAGAGTTTACAAATGCTAGTGTCATTTCAAAGGAAGGTATCAGAAACAAGTGCATGCTGGCCTAATAATGAGTTAAATTTTCATCTTAGTTGGAAGAGGAAAAGTTACCTGGCTTGGAAGCCAGCAGTACCATGAGTCATGACACTGCTTGATCCTGTTGTACAGCTTTTGTTGTTCTGAAAGATGTTTGTGTTCACAGAGATATGATATATGTGGAAATCCATGAAGGAGGAAGAGTCAGCAGACCAGGCAAGAGGGAATGAAGGGGTCAGGGTTACCCCCAACTCTGAACCCTGGGCTACTGATATGGGGACCCGCATGAAAGCCCCCCTAAGCTTATATTCTACCGGCTTAGGTTAAAACTTCCTTTCCTTGTCCTCGGACAGTATTGCCACCACCACCAAGTGATTTATACACAAATTCAGGGAAGGGTCACTTGGAATCCCTATCCCCCCCAAATATCCCTCCAAGCCCCTTCACCCCCTTTCCTGGGGAGGCTTGAGAATAATATACCAACCAATTGCCTGAGCAATGTGGGCACAACCAGACTCTTCATCTTCAGGTCACTGAAAATTAATCAGGTTATTTAAAAAAGAACATTATAATAAAGAAAAAAGTAAAAAGACTCACACCTGCAAAATCAGGATGGAAGGTAACTTTACCAGGTAATAAAAAGATTTTAAACACAGAGGATTCCCCTCTGGCTCAGCTTCACAGTTGCAAAAACAGGAATAAAATTACCTCTGTAGCATAGGAAAATTCACACACCAAAACAAAAGATAACCTAACGCATTTCCTTGCCCTACTTACAACTTCTGTGATTTTAGATGGATTATTCCAGGTATATTTTCAGAAGATGTTGGCTGCTTGGCTTCTCTCTCTGTCCAGAGAGAGAACAAAACAAAACAAAACAACAAAAAAGAGAACAAATTCCTCCTCCCCCCCAGATTTGAAAGTATCTTCTTTTCTCATTGGTCCTTCTGGTCAGGTGCCAACTAGGTTATTTGAACTACTTAACCCCATATAGGTAAGGCGATTAAGTACAGCTGCCAAGGAGGGATTTTATGCTACCCTTCTCTCTGTATTTATGAGAGAAGGCAAATCTAAGACTTTCCCTGGAGGTGGAGTTGGGGGAAGCCACATACGTGGGAAATATCGTGGATGTAGTGGCAGATGTATTAGTTGTGTTATAGTAACAGCAAGAGGCTGTGTGGGAGCTGAAAATTGTAGGAAAAGGACACTGTAGTTTCCACTCTTGTAGAGAAAAGTTCAAATTTATTTTCTTGTTCTTTGCTGGCATAGTGAAGTCAATGAATTTGCACTCATTTACACTGGCAGAGAATTTGGGGCATAGGGCACTTGGCTTATTACTTGTGAGTTCAGTTAAACATTTGCAAGTTCAGCTGAAACAGCAACATTTCATTTGCATCTGAATTTATCTCACGTAGGGCCAAATTTTCAAAGTCTGGCCCACGTAGCTATGTACATGCAGCTATATACTTCTAATGCATAACCGTCTCTGGTTGAATGGCCACATTGGGTAGATGTGCATGGAAGCCAGGTATGTGCAAATGAATGCGATCAGTTGCATGCTCCTAACGTTGAAAATCTGGCCTATGCTGTAAAGGTCTGGCATAACGTGAAGACTGTAGTACAAGAGACATGACATGTATTTATATGATGGCCACCAGCTTGGCCAACACCATGGAATGAAGCAGGGTGCTCCGGAAAGCATGAACTGCCACAAGCTTGACCTAAAGCTCTCTAGCTGGAGCTATAAAAGACTCAGATCCTCTGGACTGGTCGCAGAGGGAAGTTTGTAACACACACTCACCAGTGGATTTTATATATATACCATACCTGATTAACTATGCTAACTCCTGGCCACTCACCAGGAGAGTAATGAGATCCAAACGCTGAATCTATGTGCTTTAAGCCTCCAGGTCCAGGCACTGCCCCTGCCTTGGGATCTCTCTGCACACGTTCGGGGTGCAGGACCTCTAGCCTGCTTTCCATCCTGACAGCTGAGCCCTCCACAGTCCAACAACCTCAACCCTGGTACCAGTGCTGACTCCCAGATTTCCCCATTGCTTAAACACACCCACTCCCAGAACTCTGAGTCTACAGCGCGACTTCTCAAGGGCTGTAAGATAGCTGGAGTGAGCGTGAGCACACACACACGCACACACTTTGCACAGGATTCTAAAGCACCATTGGTCTTTCCTTAAGACCTAAAGCACAACAGAGACCAGATCATTTAGAAAACAACAAACACCCTGCACACAATGACCCTCACTCTAGCTTACCCTTCCCTGGGGGCCATCCGAGTTTAGGTAGGCAGAGTCCCCCATAGCTTCATGCCTCTACTTAGAGCTGGCAAAAATGGCAAAAGCTCTCAAATAGAGAAGCCCTCCATTTTATAAACTTGGTCAGGTGACTCCCAGCTCACCTTCCTCAGGTGATCACAGACCCCGACCAGGTGACTTCATTGCTGGGCAACTTCTCCCCTGACAAACTGTTTCTCTTTGGTGTGAACCAGGGTATTCTCTAGGTTGTTTGTATTTGACTAGAGGAGCTTTCCAATGCAAGGGCCCTCTGGTGTCAGCCCTGTATCGCCACCCCTTGGAATTTCAGCCCAACACAGAGGTGAAAGGACAAGAGAGAATTTGCAGCTTGGTAAAGACATGTACAGACAGTGCTTAAATTATATGGAAAAGTAGGGGCCCCCTAAATGTCAAGTGGTGCACTTTAATTTAAACAATAGTGGGAAGTAAGGAGGCCACAAGACAGAAATGAGGTAGTCCCTAAAAGGAGGGGGCCCACCCCTTATCTCCACCCCTCGGTGAGAGTAATTAACCGTTGGAACAATTAACCAAGGAAAGTTGTGTATTCTCCATTACTGGCAATTTTTAAATCAAGTTTGGATGTTTTCTGAAAGCTCTGCTCTAGGACTTATTCTGGGGCAGATCTCTGGCCTGTGTTCTACAGGAGGTCAGACTAGATGATCACAGAGGCTCCTTCTGGACCTTGGGATCTATGAAAATTCACTCCCACCCCCACTAATTCAAGCGCTGCATACAGAAAGTTCAAAATCTCACACAATATTTGTAAATTGTCATGCCAGTATTCTTACATTTACCATTCAAAGGTGTAATCTGCACTATGCGTTTCTGCATTTAGAAGTATTTCTGGAGACTAGGACAATCTCCAATACTGAGAAACACTGGTGCCGAATCTAAGGTTTTCCCGATCAGGCATCTTTGCAAAATAGGGAATATTGGCACAGGTTAGTTTTTGCTATTGGGTTGGCAAGGTGTTCCCATGAAATCAACCATCGTTCTCTGCTACACCAAGTGAGAGCAATTAATGAGTTTTACTTAAAATATTCCCTTCTGTGTAGTGCAAAAAACCCAACAGTGAGCAGCAGCTTCAAAGAAGTTTAGCAGCTAGCAAGCCTGGATTTATATAGGACAATGAGGCAAAAACCTGATTAATTTAATTGTTCATCAGAAGTGTAGTTAAAGATTATAGAAGGATGATGAAAATGATGAACATATGAATGGAGCCAAGTAATCATTTTTATTTAAGGAAGAATACATATATAACCCTACCCACAGTCGCACACACAAGGACTTTGCATGCAGGGATTACTCTTTAGACATCTGGGTTTTGTCCCTAGCTTTCTTGTCAAAGATGAATACTTTTATACACCAACCACTAACAAATGCCTAATTAGTTGTAGTTTGATATCATTGTAGGCTCTGATTCAAGCCAGGCACGGATTTGAGCAAGTGAATAGACTTCACATGCTAAAGGTTAGGCACATGCAAGTGCCTTGATAACACCACAACCTTAACGGTGAAAATGGACAATCTTAAGTCACAGTTTGCCACTTGCCTAATCAACGCTTCCATATGTGCACTGCACCCCATCTAGATTTTGTTTTAAAGGAACAGCAACTGGGTATAGGAATCAATGTTTACATTAGAGAGAAGTAAAATTTTAAACAGAGTTTGATACATGCTTATATATGATTTATTTTGGCTTTTAAGATGCAATCTGGAAAGAAATATTTTGCACATTGATTCTATCGTATGTCCAAACATTTTAGAAGTGATACTTCCAAGTGAAGCTGTGTGGGAACCAGAATTTCTGCTTCATGGGAAATTCTACAATTTTGAAATTTGAAACCAAAGAAATTGGAAATTTCCAGCAAAATTTAATTTCTAGCTAAGCAAAATGTTGTTTTGATAAATTCACAATTTTTTTTCTGATTTTGACTTTATAAATTATCAAATAAAATTTTAAAATCTTATCTAAAATGAAATACATTTCTAAAACAAGAGACAGTGTGGGGGAGGTACTATCTTTTATTGGATCAACTTTTGTTGGTGAAAGAGACAAGCTTTTGAGCTCCACAGAGCTCTGCTTCTCTGTGTAGCTTGAAAACTTGTCTCTTTCACCAACAGAAGTTGGCCCAATAAAAGATAGTACCTCCCCCACCTTGTCTCACTTGGGACTGAAACAGCTACTACAACACTGCAAACAATTTTGAAACAAAATAATTTCAAAATTAAAAAGTGAAATATTTCATCCCTACATGGTCAAAATACCCTTCTCACAATACCTCATTTCAACTTCTTTTACATGACATTTCATCAAAATCAACATGTTCCTGCAGAAAGTTTCAATTTCCACAAAACAATATTTTTGATGGAAAAATGTTCTATTGGAAATTATTCAACAGATTACACTATGAACATACCACAGTTTAAAATTAGCTTTAAGTTGACTAAACTTATGCAAAAATGCAACAGCTGGTCCAGTAAAATATATTACCTCACCCATCTTGTCACTCTAGGGCCATTTTCAGAAACTGTTATGATTGTGACATTTATGACAATTTTATGCAATAGCCTGGACCAGCCTCACTGAATAATTAAACTTTACTGAATGCAGTTGCAGTATTGTAGGCGTTCTCTGTATTAAAAAGGCAAATATTTGTGTAGCACTATGGGATTGTATGTAACATCTCTAGGGAGGAGAGCAGACTAATGTAAACTCTGGGAAGTTATAAGCTTCAAAGGCCTATTTGAAACAATGTGAACTTTTAGAGTTAAATGGGTTTCCTAGAAAATACTGGGAAGGGAGTGTGGAAATGCAATTTTCCCACCTCCGGACTGAGCCCTTTGAAGCATCACCCTGAGGAAGGGCCCTTTTGTCTGCTGACCACCTGTTACGTGAGGAGGGATCGAAGACCCAAACAGTATAAAGAAGTGACCGAGGGCAAATCTCCCTTAAAGATGCTAGTGACACAGCTTCAGCTACCTGGCTGTAGCGCGGTAGTGTAGACGCTTGCTACAGCAATAGAACAGGAGAGATTCTTCCATGGCTGCAGTAAATCCACCTCTCAGAGGTGGTTGCTAGGTTGATGGAAGAATTCTTCTGTCAACCTAGTACTGCCTACACTGGGGCTTTGGTTGGCGTAATTAAATTTCTTGAGGGGCTTGTGAGGTTTCCCCACCCTTATGCAATGTAGCCAGATTGACCTAAGTTTCAGATCTGGAGCAGGCCTCACAGATCATGGGTGTGCTCCTCACAGATTCATGGATGTGCTTGTTTTCACTCAAGGCAGTTTTGAGCTTGTAACCACAAAAAAACACTTGGTGGGGTTTGAAGGACTGTCAGCTGCCAGAGCCCTTGTTGACGCTGGGGTGATCTTTGAAAAACATACAGTAACACCTCACTTAACATTGTAGTTATGTTCCTGAAAAATGTGACTTTAAGCAAAATGATGTTAAGTGAATCCAATTTCCCCATAAGAATGAATGTAATTGGAGGGGGTTAGGTTCCAGGGAAGTTTTTTCACCAGACAAGACTATATATATATATATATATGCACACGCACAGTATAAGTTTTACACAAACAATTTAATACTGATACACAATGATGATGATTGTGAAGCTTGGTTGAGGTGGTGGAGTCAGAGGGTGGGATATTTCCCAGGGAATACCTCACTGCTAAATACTGAACTAGCAATTGGCTGAGCCCTCAAGGGTTAAATCTCACACTCTACAAGGCAGCAGGAATGGAGGGAGGGGAGACAGCATTGCAGACAGAGACACACACTGCGTGTATGTGTGAGAGAGAGATGTGCATTTCACCTTTAAGTACACTGCCTTGTTAATTAGATCAGCTTGCTGAGACTGCAGCTGCTGCCAGCAAGCTCCCTCCGTCCTGTTGTGTGTCCCCCCTGCTCTATGGAAGATGGGGTAAGTGGGGTGCAGGACACCCCGATATTAGCCTGTCTCTTTCTCCCCTCCCCCCTGCACAGCAAGCAGGAGTCTCAGGGAGCAGCTCCAAGGCAGAGGGCAGGAGCAGCACATGGCAGTAGGGGGAGGGATAGCTGCAATTGCTATCCTGCTGACAGCTGCTCCACAGGGACCTTAGGGGAGCGAGGAGCTGATAGAGGGCTGCTGGTCCATCCTGGTTCCAAGCCCCCATCAGCTAGCTGCAATGGGCTGCTCTTCCTGCAAGCAGTGGACAAAGCAGGCGGCTGCCAAACAACGTTAGAAGGGAGCATTGCACAGCTTTAAAGAGCATGTTCCCTAATTGATCAGCAACGAAACAACATTAACTGGGACAATTTTAAGTGAGGAGTTACTGCACTGGCACATGTGTAGGTTCTTCTATTGTTCTCTGTGTGTTTTCCCTGTATTGCTTTCACCTTAAGAATAAATTTGCTTGCTTAGAAAAGGGTATGTGGTAACTTTAGAGAAGGCAAAGCAGGCCTGCTGAGGTAGACAACCTTATTGGGGTTATCATAGTGTAGGCCGGGAGCTGTGCAGCCTGGAAATACCCTAGTCAGGATGCAGAATGAGACACGAATCTCTGCCCAAGAGCGGTGATGGCCGGGGAGCCAAAAGCCTGCAAGAGGGTGCCCTTGCTGGACCGCAAGAGGACATACAGGTACCTTTGCTCTGAATGGTGACAATGATCATCTTGTTTGAGCTCCTGGGTAGCACAGGCCAGAGAATCTCACATAGGAATTTCTGCAATGGAGAGACTCATTGTCCCACACAATACAGGTAAACACTCCTGAGTCCAACAAGATTTGAATGGACAAGAGTGTATCTTTCAGCCAGGGCGGCTCCAGGGAGGACCTTGTGGGGGGCTATAACCACCCCAACATTTGTCTTAGCCCCCCGTAGCAGCCGCCGGTCTCCAGCTGCTCAGCTCTGAAGGCAGAGCGGAGAAAGCAGCAGCTGCTGGCCTGGCACCCAGCTCCAGCAGCAAAGCCCGGGTAGTGGTGCTCGAGAGCAGCCCCCGGCCCGTGTCCCCACCCACTGGGGCACACCATCCATGACAGATGGAGGGTCTGGGGCTCCCCACAGCAGCCTGGATTGACCCACTCCAGCCCAGGCTCCTGGGCCCTGCTCCCTGGGGTTGCTGCTCTGAGTGCCACGAGGGCTCTGCTTGTCCCAGACTGGGTATCCCTGCCTGGGCAGCTCTTACCCTCCGTGAGCAGCCAGTGTCACGCACTGCCTGGCTCTGACTTCTGGCCTCTGTCCTGGCCAGAGGTTGGGGGCGGGGCCTTGGGGGTGGAGAGGAGGAGCAGGGCCTCCAGGGGATGGCCTCATGGTAAGGGGGGGCTAAGGCTGGCACCACCCCTGCCTTTTAGACAGACCTTCAGTCTTGATGTAACAACTCCAACTATGTCCCTTGGTGAGTTGTCCCAAGTGTTAATTACCTTTAAGTCGTATTTCCAGTTTGAATTTCTGTGCTGTTGTCTGCTAGATAAAAGAGCCTTCTAATAAGAGGGATTGGAGGGGGAGGAATAGCTCAGTGGTTTGAGCATTGGCCTGCTAAACCCAGGGTTGTGAGTTCAATCCTTGAGGGGGCCACTTAGGGATCAGGGCAAAAAATTGGTCCTGCTAGTGAAGGCAGGGGACTGGACTCAATGACCTTTCAAGGTCCCTTCCAGTTCTAGGAGATTAGATAAATAATAATAATGGGAGATATACCAGAGTCCAACTAGGAGGGGCAGAAGCAGCCAAAGCAGGGATTGCTGCACTGGGAAGAGGGGGGAAGATGGGGCCCAGAACTGTGCAGAGAAGGGCCCTCCACAACACCCACACACTCTGGGGGCTGTAGGACCCTGGAGGTGCTTTCCCTCTGCTCCCCAATTTGGCCTTTGGGATAAAATTGCAAAGAAGCCAGCTAGAGACACCATTTAGATGGTAAATTCTTCAGGGCCAGGACAGAGTGTTTCTGTGTTTGTACAGAGCCTAGCACAATGAGGTCTCACTCTTGGTTGTTCCTTAGACATTATGATAATAAACAAATAATATTAATAAGCTAAATAGTTCTGGCTCCTTAAGTCTTGCCCTGTAGCATATATCTACCCATCCTCAAATCATTCTTGCAACTCTTTAACCTCTCGCCAATTGTCCAAAGTGTGCACACCACACCTGGCCACAGGATTCCAAGTAGTGATTTCCCTGATCTATAGAATATACTCCTCTCATTTAAAAGCAGGAGAAAAAAGCATTCGTGCAGGAAGTGAACAGATGCAAAGTAGCTGTGTTACACAAGAGATCAATGAAACCATGGCATGGATGAAATATTTATGTTGAACACATAGGCATAGAAGTGATACAGGAGACATCCTGCTTGTTGACAAATTTTTAGCTGTGCACCAGTTCTTTGAGAGCCGATCACAGATGATTTTGGGCAGTTTAAGATCTGGGGGTGAAATTCTGGCCCCACTGAAGTCAATGGCAAAACTTCAATTGACTTCAACTGGGACAGTACTTCCTCTAGGTGTCTCCATGGCCGCACTGAAGTCAATGGCAATGTCTCGTCCCTCCTCTGGGATGACAGCTTGCAGCAGCCTTTGGGGGTATGGCAGGGCTTTTCCTTTTTTCTGCAGAGAGTCTGTTAACCCTTTCTTCCCCTTGCTGATGAAAAGGGCAGGGTACATCCACCCTATCATAGGCAGCTCTGTTATTAATCATTATTAGTAATATTTGCATTATCATAGCATCCTGGAGCACCAGTCATGGACCAAGTCCCCATTGTAGCAGATGCTGTGCAAACATATAACCAAAAGACAGTGCCCGTCTCACAGAGCTTACCATCTAAGCAAGCTTTGTCTCACTCTTATCCCCTGCCACCACATGCCAACCAGCCCCCAACCCAAACTCCTCTCAAGATGACCCTGCAAGTGATGGGACAGTCCAGAAGCAAGAGCTGGATTCTGCAAGATGCTGAGCGCTGCAGCCTCTCTGTTCAGCCAGGCACTGAAGCACACGCTTCACTTGCGGTGGTTGACTTCAATGAGACAACTTGTGCTCAAAAATAAGCATGTGTGCAAGCGATGGACTGGAGTCAGAATGCTCAGCACCTACCAGATTTGAGCCCTAACAGCTTCAAGGGATAAGGAACATGCTGGTGCTTCCGGAGATGCCAACATGGTGGTCATCTTAGTGCATGTTCTGTATGAGACCTTGGCATTGTTGTACACTCCCCAGCTAAGCAAACAAATCTCAATTCCCTAAGAGAGGGGGAATGCTAATTTATACAGTAATATTTCGTACAAGGTATACACCAATAGATTAAGGACCAGACATTCTCTAGGTCTTTTAACCAGCATTTCATGGGGAATTCACAAAGACAATGGGAACAATTCACTAAGCAGGCAGGCTGCTTCATTCTGCTTTGCCTGAGGGGACAGAGCCTGCTGTATGCCTACCTCCTCAGAAGCACCCCAAAGCCCTGCCCCTCCATGCCAAGCTTGCTGCAACAGCTTGCTTGATTGCCCAGCTCAACACCTCCTGGCAGTGATTTAAGCCCCTACTAGCTGCTCTGGGCACCCGAGCCAACCTGCCTATGCCTATGCTGCCAGGTAGGGCACATGACTGCTCTTACAGCTTCCCTTTGCTTTCCCATCAGAAGTCATTTTTCTGCGGGGACACAAAGAAATCTGCGGGAGACATGCATTCTGTGCACATGCAGTGATGCAGAATTCCCCCAGGAGTACACTACTAGTGGCAGCAGAGGCATGGCTTAGCTGTGCCAAGTGAATACCCACCAGTTTCAAGCAAGTTGGGGAATCTATTAGTGCTTGTCTACATAGAGCATTAGTCTCACCAGAATGGTGTAAATTTTAGTCTGCACTAACAGGTTGCGAACTGGCCTGCATGGACCCTGCTGGAGTGCATCAAAAGTTCCCTACTGCACATTAACATAGTCCTGTTTCTAACAGTTTGACATTAAACAGCCCACAGGAATTTTAAGTGCATGCCAGCAGGGCCCACACGGGCCAGTCAGTGAGTGACACAGTTCTGCAGACTGAAACATACACCCTTCTGGTGCAGACTAACACATCATACAGACAAACCCTAAGATACAATATTCTTGGTGGAATGTATCATTGCTTGGTATCGTTCCTGTAGGATGTTGTTATGAAATCTCCCTGCCTTGAACCCAATTTTATCTTGTGTTCAGACTTCCTTACATATTTAATATTCATCTAGCTTTTCACAGTGCTATATAAGGTACATATATATCACCCACTATCTGAGCCCCTCCCGACCCTTATCAGATTGATCCTCCAACACCCCTGTGAGGCAGGGCAGTACTATTATCCCCATTCTACAGATAGAGGATATGAGGCACAGAAAAGCTAAGTGATTGACCCAAGGTCGCACAGGGAGTTTGTGGCAGAGCAGGAACTTGAAGCCAGTTCTCCCAAATCCCAGTGTAGTGTTCTAACTCCTGGACCATCCCCCTTTCCAAACAACATCCATTTTTGATTAACTCTTTAAATCAGCATGGGCCTCATTGAAGGTACTACTCTTTTTCTACCAGTGGAGGATGTGACACACAATATTTCACCTTATTCCTACCTTCTGAAACTTTTGATAATGTGGTATTACGTCTCCTATGTTTCCTTCATTCCTTTGCACTGAAAAATTCCAGCAATCAGAAGCTTGGGAAAAGAGATGTTAGTGGAACATTCACTTTGATCAGCAATGAATTATTCCCATCCGTACAAAGTATCCGGTCTCTAGAATAGCGCACAGGTAGTGAGCCGCGATGATGGCAAAGAAAGACCACAAATGCATATGCTACAGAGCTTTTCATTTCCTTTTGGTGATAAGAAAAGAAAAAAATAACCTTGTACAGGAAAGTGCTTGGAAAAAAACAATTTTTAGAAAAATAATGGCATTGGTACAGCAAAAAATATAATTATATTTACTTCACAAGAACTAAGATCTCAGTGGTCCCCACCTTTGTTTTCTAACTTATTTAAATCTACCAGTGATTCTAAAGATAAGTAACTATAAATAATTCCCTTACATTTTATTTCATAATTTTAGGTTTCTTTTGCCTCTGTTGCCAGTGGTTATTAAACGACATGGTAGAAAGGAATGCGTACAGGTCTAAATAATATTTCTTTTTTATAAATACTCATTCACTTCATTACAGAAAATAAAATCAGCCTGCACTGTCTAAACATTAATTGAGCACCATTGTTTTTCTCCTAAAGTTAGTGCAATTTTCCCTTTTTCCCTACAGGACAGAAGCTTTAATGATGAGTAGTTATCACAAAATCACAATTTCCTAGCTACTCTCCCTCTTCCCCCTCACCCTGTTTTTTTAAAATAAAACATACTTTGAAATGGTATTTTTGGCATTTTCTCAAAAAATATTGTGGGTGTCATTTCATTACAATTACTCATATACATACAACCCAGGTTGGTGATAAACTATTAGTCCGCCTGTCATATGACCACATCCTACTACTTGGTGAAATATAAAATGCAAAATGCATGTGGGATAACGTATCTTCTTTTTGGATCCAAAATATTACATGCCATGAATTCTTAGGCAGCATTTGACAAAGTAGGCAAAGGCCAGAATTTCCGAGTGGTGGTTTGGCATAACCTTGTTGACTTTAATAGAGTGATGCCAATTTATACCCACTGGGGATCTGGCTAGAAATTTTCATTCTAAAATAGAGCAAGTTTAGATGGCAGAATAAAGATGCTGATAACAGCCTAGCAAAGGCATGGATTACAAATCAGTGGACATGATCATGAACAGATTAGACAAACACCAGCCCGGGATGGTCTAGTTAACAATTCGTCCTGCTTTAGTGCAGGGGAGTGAACTAGATGACCTATCGAGGTACCTTCCAGCCCCATGTTTCTATGATTGTAGTTTATTGATTCTATAGTTTTCAACAAACTGATTACATTTGCTCTCCTTAGTGATGGCTGAAGTATAATGCAGGTTAACAGGATCTCAAAAGGTTCTGAGGTTGGGTTTGCTAAGTATGTGCACCTCAAAGTATAGGTATTTATCCAAATTTTTGGATATACTCTTTGGTTTCACACATTGATGAAAGTCCCATGATGTTTCCTTCCATACTGTTCCTGAGAGTTCCTGGCTTCTGATCACACCTGAAATAGTGAGAATGGCCAATATGTTCCTACGGGTAGTAAAATTGTAGGGAAAGGACTAAGGGGCAGAGTCACCACCACACAATGCACTGCAGAGCTCTGGGTAGATGGTCTGCATGTAGCAGGCAGCAAGGCTGGTGACATACAGACAAAGACCACTTCTGCAGTCCTTACTCAGCCAAACTTTGACTCCAGTGGGAGCTATTCTTGAACAAGGACTACAGAATCAGCTGTGCCTGGATGGAAGAAACCCAAAGAGCATAGATGCCTTGCAGGGAAGAGCAAAGCAGTGCACAGGTATATTAACCAGTGTGTGTAAGTGGGGCCGGGTGTTTGCACGTACAAAGTGATCTGACCGAAACACCTTGTAAGTCTGAGATGAAGCTTACTCGTCCACTCTTGTTTGCAGATGGCCCTGTATGTACAGAAATCCACTAAAGCCCTGCAGATGTCTGCTGATACTGAGTTACTGCGGCCCAGAACAGTAACTTATTGTCTGGTAAAATGGGATGTTTTTCCAGCATGGCCTGGCTGTTCAATGACCCCTCCCACATTTTCACAGACCCCACTCCCAAGATGATGTTTAGAGGCTTGATGTCCCAAGGTGGCAGGAGCATAATGCGAAGGAGGTGGGTTTGGGTTACGATTTTGTGGCAGATTTTGCTATGCTTTTCAGCATACATGTCATGGGATCATATGGCCCACTCAGACTGTCTTGGACAAATCCAGCACCCCATATCTGGTCAGAACCAGGAAGTTCCACAGCTGATGCAATTAGAATATACTAATTTAAAAAATGTAACCAAGATTTTGTGAGCCTTAAAAATGGGTTTCAAGTTTTGGACCCATTAGCAGGGTGAGATCCTAGGTTTGGATAGACCTTAGTTCATCTTAATTGGCTCATCCATCCATTTCCCCCTTTTATCTATGGTGGCACTGTATCTAACGGTCTAAAGCTACAGAGAATACATACATACATTGTGGTAGCACCGAACCAGCAACTGTTAGCACTGGCCACAGAGGTCAGGTGAAATTAAGAATATACCTAAAAAATAGTGACTGATAATACAGCAAACACTGTATTCATTCTTCATGTGTTCCCTTAGTGCTGTCTGCCTAATAAGTAAAAAAAAGAACAAAAAAACCCCAACCTGCTCTATTTTCCTTATAAAAAGATTGTACTGAAATGCCAAAAATACCCCTATGCAAATTATGTAGCACCTTGAAAGGGCAAAGCAGCCTGTAACAAGAAGACAAATTACTGATTGAAAGTAAACAACTGAGTACAGTGACAATGAAGTATCACTTTTGTCATAATGCTACATATAATGTAGAGTACGTAAAATGCAGTGGTTTGACTGCAAGGTTTAACACAAAAAACAGTAAAAGCAGCCTTAATATAAACATTTTACGTACAAAAATATTAAATCAAAATAAATAATTCCAGCCATAAATATTATACTTTACATCATTAAGAATATACGATATCTATACATACACACTCACACACACACGCACACAAGTACAAAAGTAGAAGGCGGAGGTATTGCAACACTATCCTTCATCCATCTCATCTCCCTGCTTTCAGAAAACCTGAAATATACAAATAAGTTACATGGTTTAGTAAGATGGTTATTTTTGCTTTTGAAACATTGACTTCTCATATCAGAAAAGCTTGGAGCCAGAACAGCTTGAGGACGCCAACTCAAAAATCAAATATCCATCTGAAAATGTTATGTTATATCTGCTATTGTTACAGGTAGCACCTAAGGTTGCAAGAGCTGAAAAAGCAGAGAAAACATGCTTCTCCACCTCTTTCAGTTTGCATATGACAGTTCTGTAGGTACAATCAGTCTCACACTTTCCCTGAGCTTGACCCTGCTCCCATTCAAGAAAAATTGACAAATTCCCATGAAATTTAATTGTGCAGAATCAAGCAGTTTATAGTGTGATCCACTCAGCACGGGATGGGGGAAGCCATCAAAGAACCACAACCGTAAGTGTAACCGGATCCTTGATTCTAAGGTGCAGCTGCTTCAGCCTGAGGACTTGGTGTGAGTTAGTGCAGGGGCTCTAATCGACCCCAGCTGGCTATGGTACTCCAACTGAGAATGGATGGAGCACAGCTCTTGGTACTTCTGAGTAAAATCAACCCGTCTCCAGTGTGGGGTCTTCTGGACAATATCTTAAAAATGGAGGCCCAGCCTACATGGAAATGAGGGACTAAACTTTCAGTGGGTAATTTGAACATTAAAGACTGGACCCATGTGATTTACCATTGCACTTACCATGACTGCACGTGTAATTGCTGCACATGCAGATGAATCCCTATTCTGCACATGTAATTTCAGTAGCTGTGTGTACAATCATGGAAAATGCAGGCATAAATGTAGGTCCACAAATGAGCATGCCTTTTTTGCATGTGGACCTACTCTGAAAATTTGGTCCATATGATTGCTGGTATTTTCTTCAAGTAGAGTGGTTTGTCCCGGTGCCTAGGACATAAAGCAATTCCTTGCCTTGTGTTATATGTGCCAGCTGGCAGTCCTCACGATCCCAATGGTGGCTGGGTATCCGTGAGGTATGGTTGTTTGATAATCCCTTTGGATTATATACAAGTCAAATTTTAATACCAGTAGCGTTTAAATACTGGGTAACATTTTCAAAAGCACTTAAGTGACTTAGAAGCCCAAAGCCAAAGTCCCATTTTCAAATGAGACTTAGGCACTCAGGGTAACATTTTAAAAAATGCCTGAGTCCCAAGCAGACAGAATTCAAAGTGCCTAAATCCGGTTTGAAAATAGGACTCAGGAGTGTTTTTCTTTAGCAATAAATTGCTGGAACCATTTCCTTTAGCACCAAAACAATGGGAACCTACCATTGCTACAACACTTGAACCTCAAGGCCTGTTCCAGATGACGGAGTGCACTTTCCACAGTAACCACCACATTTCCCTATGACTTTGGTACCATCCTGCGGGAAAAATCAGAAATGATGTCTCAAAACCACGTCACACCAGAGGAAATCAAATGCCGCCATTTCCAGATACCTGAGTCTGTGGGAGTTTTAATAATAAAACTAAAAAAGTTTATTGGAAGGGAAAAAATCCCTCCTAAAAATCTATAATGATTTACAAATTAACAGCACTTTTTCTCTTTGATGCAAATGTAATTACATTTATGGCTAAGAGGTCAGATGGTGGCCTATTTGAATGCAGACAAAGTAGAGTATTTGTGAACTGTCAAATGCAATGACACCCAAGGAGCAGGCCATTTGATGGGAAGTCCTCTAGGCCTGAGCTTTCTCCAACTTGCCCCCACAGAGAGAACTTTCTCATGAGTGAATTACTTGGCTCCTCCCCTTGGATAGGAACACAGATTAGACACAAGAAACAAGAGAGCTGGAAAGAAACTGCACCTCTAATGTTACTGAGCACGTGAAGAGCAAGGAAAGATGTTTGCCGACACTACATCCAAGTGTTTATTTGGAGGGGAAATGTCTGGTGTGGCTCAGAGGATGAAAAGTGATGCTGTGGGAATGTGGAGTTTCTAGATCTGGCTGCTGTTCTCCCAAATGCCTACAGTGCTCTCCATCCTTTCTTCGCTGTTGACCAGGGGCAGTCAATTATTTTTTTGTCAAGGTCCAAATTCCTTGGTCAAAGTCCAGACTCCGGAGGAAAATAATAAAAAGCCAAATAACCCTACCACCAATCACTCACCACCTCAAGTAAATAAGAACAATTTCTGGGTCTGTTCAAAAGCGTCTGGCGGTCCAGATTTGGCCTGCAGTCCACCTATCGACTACCTTTGCTGCAGCCCACTGACAGATGGTGAAAGACAGACAAGAATGAGAATACCTTAGGCCTGAGTCTGATCTAGTTAAACCAGTGTAACCCTATCAGGTTCAATGGATCTACACCAGAGTAACTGAGATTTGAATTTGGCCCTCTCCGCCTCGTTTGTCTACATAGCATGCCCCCCCCTTGGTCCTTTGCACAAACAGACACTCTTCAGAGGAGAATTGTGCCTTGAATTACCTGACAATTGGACGTAAGTGCAGTGCAAGCCCGCACAGAGCACTTATTTTTAAACTGCAGTGTATGAACTCTCTCCTGTGCTTGGTGCTATTGATCTGCAATTGTAGCAGACCACTCTCATCTCTGATTGGTGTTTCTTCTCTCCTTCGGTTTGCTCTGGCGCTTACACCCCAAGAAGGAAACCAGACAGGTTGCCAAGGGTGATTAAACTAAGCCATGTCCCTCAGGGTTTGTTTTAATTCTGCCAACTGTAATTGCCTCATTCGCCTCTCTCAGCACCTAACTCAATTGCGGGAGGTTTGCTGCTGAAGCTTCTCCTTCCTGAAGGGGAGATGAATAGATCTGTCCCGGCCCCAACTCAGATCCAGGACTTTGTGTCCTAAGCTCACTGGCAGGTAAAGCGGAGCAGAAACCGCTGTTCCTCTGAGTATTAGGTACCAGTGATGTCATCAGGTGTTGCAAGGGATACAGAAAACCCTAAAACTGACCAATCTCAGGCTGGATTCTGCTGGTCCCTGACATGGGTGCAGAGTGGGGTGCGGCACAAGGAGCTTCCCCCAGCACTGAGCTGCCTCCAAAAGGAGGAGACAGAATTGCTAATCTTTCAGGAAAGAGAGGAGAGGGGCAAAGGGATGCAGGAGAAGAGGACAGGGGCCTGGCTGGACTCCCCTGCACAAAGGTGAGAGCAGAGATTGCTTTGTTCCTATTACTCTAGGGGCACACAGTGCCCTCAGAGGAGCCAGAAGGCGCAGAGAAGAGGGAAAGCTATGCCTGCTCCCCCCGCACACTCCATGCACTGGTGAGCAGAGAGGGACTGTTGCACAGGAAGCATGGGCATGGTAGTGCCCCTTGTGCTGGGGGAGTTCAGGGAGGTATTCTGCCTCCTGGTGCTAGCCCTGGGACAGCACAGCGCCTCACCACCCCTTTGGATAAGCTTTGACCCTAGTCCATAATCAGGCACAAACTTGACTGCCGGATCCAAATCCTTTCCCCCCCGCCACCAAAATATAATCTTTAGCAAAGTGAGATAAAAAGGCCTAGAAAGAAACACTGACATATCACACCATTGTTATGAGTCCAAACTGACTAGCATCAGGAGAAAGCAGCAGCTCAAACACCAGTGGCATTATCCTTATCGAAGATCACCTGAGTTTGGACAGCACCTAGTACAACAGAATCATAGACTTTAAAGGTCAGAAGGGATCATTATGATCATCTAGTTTGACAGGGTCCTGGGCCATAAGCATGGCTTCTAGGCACTATCACAGTACAAATAATAAATGGTGTTATGCTGGATGGTGCGAATGGCTGCCATCAGGTGGGGCTCTGATCATGAAACCTGGTTAAATGGCAACTGGAAGAAGCAATTAATCTCCTTTTATATAGTGATAGCTAAAACAATAGAAGCCACTGCCCAAGGCGTTGGGGTGCATGGCAAGCCTGAGCAAGAATTAATTGAGGGAAATAAGAAGGGTTTCTTTGGCTCTGATTGCAAACACGGCACCAAGGGCTTGTTTGACACCCCACATGTGTGCGTGTGAAGCGAACAGACTGTGAGAGAAGCAGTGGTGAGCATGATCCTGAGAAAGAGATCTGAGAGACAGAGTTCCTTGGGACACATGACTGCCTAGAGAGGCAGGCTTGGAAGCAAGGTAATTGCCTGCCATAGAGAAACAGGCGGTGGTGTACATTCTTTGTAAATAAACAGGATTGCATCAAAGGATATACCTGACTTGTATCTTCCATTCTTCCTAACGGAAGCAATCCTGCAAAGCCTCGATAACTGGCTAGCCACTTGGGCCACGGAGCAAATAATAATAACCAAGCCATAGAGCAGAAAAGTAATGCAAGGTATAAATGTTACATGCTTATGGTGACGTGGGGTTGTAGATGGGGGTTCTCTGAGGCACTGACCTCTGGATAATACCGCACACTGGAAATAATGACCAAAATGACTTCCAAAAGTTAGCACCGATTCTCAGAGTTCAAAGCATGATCAATATCTGGAGGGGAGAAGGTGTGAGAGGTGAATATCCACAGGGAACATCCACCTCCCATTGACCATGTGCTGCAAGCAATTCACACCGTGTCTGTGCAAGCCATGAAGGGCTCCATCGGATGAGATGTTGAGCACTGTGGCCCAGGCATGTAGCTTTGATTTCAGTGAGATTGCTCTCACGCTGCTCGGCACCTGGCTGGATGAAGCCCCAAGTATAAAGTGGGAATCTGAAGTGAGCAGAGGGCTGATCCTCACGTTCTTATTCAGGGTGCTGGCTGGAAGTATGAAAGGTGCCTATGAGAGTCAGATGTCCAGTTCCTCTTGAAACCCGCAGAGGCTCCTCTGAAAACCTTAGCCATGAACTCTAAGAGGATGCAGCCGGAAGACATTACAGCCCAAGACTGACTCTCTTCCTTAGTTCTTTTCTTCCTCTCTGCTAGCTTCAGTCTTTATCTTTTCTCACTTCTCCCACCCTATCTTCTCACCTCATACCCTGACACCCTCTTCTCCCACTCTCTGCCACCCCTTCTGCCTCTTTCTCTTTCTAAGTAATACCAGCACCACAGTTCAGGGCAACTGCATCTGTATTTCCACCTCTGTGGTCCCCCAAGGGCACCTGCTCTAGGCTCCAGGTTCTTCAGCCATCACCTCTCTTGGGTGGAGACCCGTAACTCTCTCCCTCCTGACCGGGGATTTTCCAGACTGCACAGTTCGTTGCTTACACACATGCTAAGAAGCTTACCAGAGATCACCTTCCAACTCTAACAAGGGCTCTGGTTGGAGCTAGTCCTTCAAACCTCCCCAAGGGGGTTTTCTGTGGTTACAAGTTCATAACATGTATCAGAGGGGTAGCCGTGTTAGTCTGGATCTGTAAAAGCAGCAGAGAGTCCTGTGGCACCTTATAGACTAACATGCATGCATCTGACGAAGTGGGTACTCACCCATGAAAGCTCATGCTCCAATACATCTGTTAGTTTATAATGTGCCACAGGACTCTTTGCCGCTTTTAAAGTTCATAACAGCCTCAATTCAGAACAAGACACCGACAGCGCAGATCAGCCTGTTTCTTTTTTCAGCTTGGGCCTTTGATCCCCAACCTTCGGAAACAGGTAATGAGCAGACAACAATCCCTTCCTCTGGGCCTGGCTTCAAAAGGTTGTGTTTTGACTAACCAGCAGATGGCATTTGTATTCACCTCCTCCTAGAGATTCCCCAGGAATTCCGCGTCATGCATATTGTCCCAAAAGATCATCCTTGTCTGCCACATTGTTCGATACAGCCCCTTGATTACCACAGCCCACAATAATGCAGAACCTCGGCATTCAATACATTGGACTCCAAAGATACTTAAACTTAATTCAGTAAGGTTTTCCAAGCATTTTGCAGGAAACTGCGATGCCTGTCACAACCAGCATCTGATACTTACCAGGGATAAGCCAGCATCTAACCCTAATATCTACCTGTGCTGGACACAGATGGACAAACATTGACTGAGTGGGTCTTTAAGATTACCTGCTCTAGCAGCCAAAAGAGTTAAGCTGCTTGAGGGCAGGGACTGTCCTCTTCATTACATTTGTGTACAGTGCCTAGTGAAATGGGATCCTGATTCTTGGCTGGAGCCTCTAAAAGCTCCTGCAAGCAAATAATAATAGCCACACCCCCATTACTGGTTTTACTGATTAATTTCATGACCAAGAGCAGATGTTATGATAGAAAAGGCCAATGATGTCAAATTTTGCAGCCCTTACTCAGGCAAAGCTCCCAGCAAGAACTTTTCCTGAGGCATGGACACAGAATGTCCTGGTTCCACATCCTTCTGGCACAGGCTCCTTGCAGAAGGATTCAGAAGCTAATTAAAGACATGTCTGCACCACAGTGTTCATTGATTTTAGCTTCCCGATTAAACAGACCCATTAATTAACTGCAATAATTCAGATCAAGTTAAGTTTACTACACCTGTCCTACTCCAACACACACACACACACACACACACACACACACAGAGTTATCGGCTATGCTTCACATAGCTAATGCCTTACGTTAGATTTTATTATGACATGTTGTTAGAAGAATGATTCTATGCACCATAATGTGGTACACGGTAATTAGGTACCTCACATTAGCAGGTATAACCAGATTCAGAATTAATACGCTCATTCTCTTACTGAGGATTTTTGGATTTCCGACACTGCGTAATTTCCTTGTGAGATCCATTTTGCTGTTTCTGTTAGCGAAAGGCCTGTTTTGTAAAGGTCAATGCTAAAGCGACCCTAAAAAACATAAAAACATATCGGTTATCACAAAGATGTACCTTCTGAAATGGCTCAAGCAAAACTTGCTCTGAGAGAGATGCACAAGGAACCAGAGACCCCAGATAACCTCAGAGCCATATTTAAATTATGTTATTCTTCATTGTTGCAAGCATGCTTCTGTAACAACATGCCATGGTGTCATTTTTCTAACATGATCTTGCCGGCGATGTTTTCAATTTTTCCAGGCCTTGAGAGTGATTAGCACATACTGTACAAATCACAGCATGACTCAGATTAAGAATTTCTTTCATTTGGGGCTTCAGAGGAGGGGGCTGCTTTTCCACCATTGGCCAGATGAGGGCATTCTTGGCCTTCCCATTGCAAGCTGCAGAACCTGGTATGCTTCATCAGCTCCTGGAACATGGAACAAAACTGCATCCAACTCAACCTCACTTCATAGCTTTTTTTTCTCCCTTCTCACCTGCAGAGGGCATCCATGTCCTTATTTTGTCCTACCTTCCCCCGGCCCCAACTTAAATAAAAATCAAAACTCTGTTTTGTTTGGTTTTTAGATATGCCCTTAACTTAACTGTCCTTTTTTTTCCAGAAGCAAAAAATGCTCACAAAATTAAGGGGTAAGTCTGCACTTGATGCCCATGCAAAACTCTCGTTGGCAAATGCCCATCTGACTTTGTGCTTTGAAATCCCCCTTTCCACCTAACCCAAAGTCCGTGAACCTGCTGGCTGTTAAATCAGCCTGACCCGGAGTCCGAGATGGCTGCTCTGCTAGGAAAAGGCAGACTGCGGCTAGCTGTGCTCAATGTATTCGCTTCCTCTGGAATGTGAATTTCCAGTTAAATGCCAAGTATCTACTTAGGTGGAGAGAAATCAACATTCCTGAATGTTCCTGAAGTAACAAGTCAATCCCTGAGACGTGGTGCTGTACAGAAAGAAAGCACCCTGAGACGTGGTGGTCCAAAAGTTGGAAGGCAAGGAACTGGAGAGACCTCTCTTCTGCTGTCAGCTTCCTGGACTCCTTATTCACTAAACCTCACTCCCAGGCCCTTCCCCTATGACTAAGGTCAAGAAACAAGTTCTTACTATCAGAATTGATCATTTGTTATTTTTACTCCGGAATTCAACAGTGTTATAAGCTGGTTGTGATGGAAGCTGATAACACCTAGGAGGCAAAATGAGGCACCTGTAACATAATGTAAACTAGCCTTCTACTGACATATTGTATTTCAATATAGAGTATATCACACCACACGCCAGGGTGAAGCTACTACATGCTAGTAGGAGCAGCAGAAGGGCCCTAAAAATGTGTATGTGGGGCTACCAAACGGACGCTCCGCCCTCGCACCACCCTTCCCCTCCCGAGGCCCCACCCACACACCAACCCTTCCCCCATCCTTGCACCACCCTTTCCCCCTAGGATCCTGCCCTCCAATCGTTCCTCTCCAGCCTCTCCTTCCCATTGCTAGGTAAAAAGTGGGAGCACCATAACCCTTGGCCCCCCATTCCGGCGCCCCTGCATGCTGGAGCATTTCCAAATATGCACAACCACACATCTCCACCTCACTGGGCCTATCCTTCCCTCCCTTTCCTCTGCAGGCAGCACAAACACCTCCACACTTGGCCCCTTTGCTCTCCTCTCCCTCTGCTGTGTGTGCCCCAACACCAGTGCACTGCTCCCCTGCGGCAGAGACCAGAAGATATCACAGACTTCACTAGATTGATCGAGTCTGCCTTCAGCGCCACCATCTTCCTTGCCAAACAGCTCTACTGCTCACTGGCTGTACCCGTGCCCCCAGCCCCCCAGCCCCTTCTTGCTTCTGACTCTCAACTTCCTCTTGCTTGCATTCTCTGCAGGAACACATGTGTTATCTGAGGATGCCTCCCTCCACTGCCTTCCACTTGCCTCAATCCTCTTCACACACCTTTCCCAGCACTGTCTTCTTCAACCTGATCTCCAATTTGAGGTGTCTCTCTCACTCCTCTCTCCTAAATCCCCCATATCCTTCCAGCTCTGAACCTTCCTCTTCCATCCGCTCTCCCTCCTCTTTAACCATTCTCCCTTCACCTTCAGATATGCCACATTCCCTCTGGCCCCTGAAAACCTTCCTGCAAGCCTCGTGACAAGCCCATCTCCATCCTCCATTTTGCCTCTAGGCTTCTCAAGTGCATGATCCCTGTTCCTGCTCACCTGACTTCCTTCTCTTTGATCTGCTGTTTGGCTCTGTCCCCTTCCCAGCCACACCTCCTCTTTGGTTGCATTTTTCTTGGCTTGGCTGGTAAAGTTGTCCTCTCTCTATGCCTTAGCACTCTGTGACTGTGCTACTTTGATCTCCATCCTTGTTCTCCAGCCACTCCTCTGCGCCTCTCTCACTAGTGAAGAAGTCTCTCAGGGTTCCCTGATAGGCTCTCCCCTTTTCTCTTTCTACTTTCAGCCTGTGGGCCCTCTGCAACTCTAACAGTTTGAAGCATCGCTGTTATGCTGATGATTCACAGATCCGCTGCTCCACCCCAGACCCACTCCTGCAGTTCAGTTACATCACACATCTCTGACTGTCTCACACTGTGGCTTTCAACCCTGGGGGTCCACAGACTATGTCTAAGAGGTCTGAGAAAGGTTGTCGTTACCAGAGAACAGTGGTTTTCAACCTCTGGTCTGCACACCCCTGAGGGTCTGCAGACTATGGCTAAGATTTCCAAAGGGGTCTGCACCTCCATCCAACATTTTTAGGGGTCCGCAAATGAAAAAGGTTGACAAGCACTGATCTAATAGCTCAACCTAGCAGAAGAATGGTTCAGAGCATAAGGTGCTAGCTAGGGATTTGGGAGATCCAGGTTCATTTCCCTACTTCGCCACAGACTTCCTGGGCAGGTCACTTAGTCTCTTTGTGCCCCACCTGAAAAGTGGGGGTAACAGCACTGCCCTATCTCACAGGGCTGCTGAGAGAATAAATGCATTAAAAAAGCCAGGTGCATACACACTACTGTCGAGAGCCAGATAAGTACCCTAGATCAATAGATCCCACCAGTGCAAACTGAATCAGGCAAAACCACTCCAATCTTTTTTTTTTTTTTTTTTTACCCTTGTTTCCCCTTTATTGTCAATTCTCTCTCCCTATGTTGGGCAGTTGGATCAGGCTTTATGGAATGTCTCTTTCTGAACCCTGCTAGTTGTCCCCCAATAACCCAATGGCTGTTTGCAGAACAGAAAGTACAGTTTGTACAGACGAAAGAAAGTTTCAGACCGCTGAGATGAGAATGTGACAGTTGTTGGAGTTGGGCTGACGTGATCAAGAGTAATTAATAGAAAGTCTGAACATAATAAATGGAACCAGTCCCTAAGAAATGTTATTGTCAAATACCTGTGGGCATTTGGCCGCACTGTAGCAGTCCCCCGCAGTGGCATAAGGAACAGGTCGTCCATCATGTGTCCGGGCAAACTGTGAATCAGTTGCTGAGAAAATTATTTGGTGAACAGCATAGAGAGGGCAGATGGGGAGAGAGAAATTTGAACACGTTATTTGCTAACCAGTACATCTAGGAAATTTGCTTTTATACGTTTATCTAGGGAGTTCAGCAAGATATTTTCTCTTAGCTCTGCAGCAGTAAAACCCCAATTCAGCAGGATGCTTAAGAACATGCGTAAATTCCAAACACGACTAACGCACTGGACAGAGTGGGATTCCTCACATATTGAAAGTTGTGCATGTCTTCAAGTACTGTGATGAATTTGACTGTGTAGAAACAACAACTAACACGGACATAATGGTTTTATTCTCACAGCAGAAAATTTCCCAGTAATCTGAACCCACCAGTAACACAAAACACATGAACATCTAAAGCGTATATTTTCCCTTAAACAAAACACAGTATTGGAACAGAACAAAACTGTTGTTTCAAAGTTAGACGGGTTTAGTGAAAAATGCCAGCTGATTGATTTCAAATAACGTACAACTCAACAAAATCAGACCAGGATTTTCAGAGGAGACTATGGAGATTAAATGACCATTTCCTTTTGTATTTCGATGGGACTGGGGTGTCTTACCACCTTAGGCTCCTTTGAAAATCTGAACCTCCTGGTTTCTATAGCTCACAGAGGTGAGGATATTGCCAGGGTGCCTAGCAATTTGCAAAGGAAGTGATCACATGAAACTGGTTTATCTGGTCAATTTAAAAATCTGCAATCTTTGTCCCCTCAACGCCAGTACTAATCCTATGTTGCATTTTTTAAATATTTACTGAAAACTGATACCCTGCCAAATTCTACCCTTAGATATAGGTGTGTGGGTCTCCTCCTGAAGTCAATCTAAATGGGCCATCAGACAAGCACCCCCAGCTCACCCAGCGTCCATGGGCATGGCAGGCATAGGATTGATATGTCCCATCCTCCTCCCACTGAAGCCAATAGCACAGCTCCCATCACCTTCAACAGGAGTAAGTTTGGGTCCCTAGAGTTGGCTCAATGCCTGCTGAAGTCAAGGGAAATACTCCTATTGACTCAATGGCTATTGGATCAGGCCCTTGAAGATCGCAGAGTTCAGTTCCAACTGCATTAATGGGAGTTATATACTGGAGTGCTCTATGCAGGAATGAGCATCTCTGAATCACTGGGGCCCCATCCTGCAATTGCCGCTAATGGCATGTGTGAGTGAGAGAGAGAGACGCAGGGCCAGGCTCTCCAGGGCTATATTTGCCATTTGATTCCAATTTAATATAAAAATATCAACAAACCAACACATAAACCAGGCTGAGTTCACAGCAAGGTAACAGATCATTCAAAGGAATGAGAAAGCTGTCATTATTCTGTGTTTTTTCCTGTCTCAAGGTGATATAGTTTAATCATTCCTAGTGCCCCTAAACTGCTTTTCAGGGTAAAGATCTGATGATTTGGGGTGACCAGGTATAAAACAAAAGTAAGTCTTTCACAAGACAGCCCAAGAACATGGCACACTGAATTCCCTCTCTCTGTCTGTACTTACAGCTCCATTTGGGTAAAAGACCCTGTTTTTACTCACTTATTATCTGCATTGTGTTCAGGTCCAGCCTGACTTTGCTGAAGGCAGAAAAACCAGCTGCTGTGTAATCTTTCCTACACTGGCAGTCTTCTCGTCTGCTCCCGTTATATGGACATTCAGTCGGGTTATGTAATCTAAATCAAAAGAAAACCCTTTCTACTCATGAAAGGAAAGGATTGCCATGGAAAACAAAGCGCCATGAAGCTCAGAGCCACGAGATTGCTTACCTGTAGCCGTACACTTCAGAGAAATTCTCTGCATACCCACTGACAAGCGTCACGTACTCTTTTGGGCTATCAGTCTGCATCCCAGCACAATATATCTGAGAGTGACAGAGATCATAATTTTGTCAGGCACTGACTGGTGAAAAGCATGTGACTAGAAAACTGATGGTGGGAAATGCGTAAGTGAAGAGTGCACACAAGATAATCTTGCAGCTCTAAGAAATGCGGAATAGGTTGCTGAAACACACCTTTAATATCCTTCCTTTTACTTTAAGGTAATATTCACCATCTTCAATGTCACCTTTGAGTCTTTTAACATCTTGACAGCTGCTTGGTAATTCACCTGAAATGACACCAAAATAGTTGTAGTCAAGTAGTCATTGTAGATCACCATTCCTTCTGGGAGCTCTTAGGGCCTGATCCCGTGAAGCATCTAAATATGCTTAACTTTAAGCATGGGAGTGGTTCCAAGGAAACCACACACAGGTTCGGCGCTTTGCCGAATCAAGGGCCCGATGCGGGAAGTGCCAAGGACTGCAGCCCTCACGGAAGTCAACGGGAGCTGCAGGCGCTTGGTGCCTCTCTGGCCCCACTGCAAGTGGAAAGCACCAATCCATAGACTTACAGTCATAGATGTTGTGACACGTCCTCCTCTCTTCTGGTTTTAAATCAGCATGGCACAAAGCGCTCGCCTGGTCATCATTGGTCAAGCATTGCACTGATCGGTGCATCACTCCAATGCCACAAGTCACCGAGCACTATCAAATAAAACACCATAAGTACTGTGCCATGACTGGTGCTTACGGTGTGAGGCAGGTAAAACACAGACTGTTGGTTGGTGAAGATCAGATTGCCAAGGCCCCAACCCAGCATAGCATGTGAGCACACACTGAACTTTACACACACAAGGAGTCCCATAGTTTCAGTGGGACTACTCACCAGACTTAAAGTACTTTGCTGGATTGGGGCAGAAATGGTTCAAGTGAACCACATGCTCAAGCAAAGAGTCCCAGTGCCCACTGCTCATTCCACTTGCTCAACCCAGTGGATTGACATTGTTTCGCACCAGCAGAGATGCATGACAGAGAAACATTCATTAGGGAGCCAGAATCCAAGCAAGTCTCTGCTTGCAAATGTGAAGCTCTGCTCCAGGTCACAGAAAAACCCATGTTTCTTCAAAGGGGCCTATGTATGATTTCATATGCAAACTGTGCAAGAGATCAGGTGAAATGGTAGCTACACCTGGGCTCTCTTTGAAACCCAAACTCAAAAGGAAACTCAGGGGTAAGAACTGAAACCAAAGGAAGTGTTTACACCAGATCCTGTAAACGAAAACCATCCAGTTTTGCGCAACTCAAGGCCTGAATTTTCAAAAGCCAAGAGTGATTTTGGATGCTCTCCATGTTTGGGTGCCCAACCTGGGACACCTTAAAAAGGACCAGTGCTCCCATTAAGTTTTAAATATCAGGCCCATCTACGGTGTCTCAGGATGGGCAGCCAGAATCACTAGTTCCTGCTGAAAATTTATTCCTAACTAGTGCACAGTCAGATGGTGAAAATGTTCTTCACACGTTAGAACCAATCACAAATGATCAATTTGTGTCTGTCTCTGGGTCACAGTGGTCACTCTGTATCAGTCCCTGAACCATAACATTTCAATGGGAGCAGAGTGGGGCCCAGGCTTTGAACAAAGCTGAGAATTATTTCCACATTAAATTATTTTGAAAATCAAAGGCTGGCAAAGCCATGGTAGTTTACAATGGTTGGTAAGGACAATAGGAGAAACCAACAGCCAAATTTTTACATTATGAAGTGTGTGTAACTCCCAAAAGAAGTTCTATTAACTCAGACAAATTTCACAATGTTTTGCTTGACTCAATCCTCATAAAGATTTGATACATATCCTTATATGCCTGAGATGTGTTAATGAATCAAAGCCATTGGGGAACATAATGTGTCGAAGAATGGCAAAGTCTTCAAATGTGAATTGTTGTCTTTTAACTAAAATCTGATCTGATGGTTTAGAATCCAGAAAAGGTTTGGCACTATAATAATTTTACACTGAGAGGCTAGATTCTTTTCACTGCTCTATCATAGCACTTGAAGTAAGGAGGGAAAGGAAAGTGTAATTCTTTGTGTGTTGATGCTCAAAATTTGTCCAAATTTTGGAGTATTGATTATTCACATATTAAGCCTTGAACATTCACGTGAGTGAATTTCATTCCAAAACACATGGCCAACCATTGCTTTTGCTAGATCCCAGTCAAAAGATCACTTCCTCTTTTTTGCCCTCTGTGCAAAGGCTGCTGGGATATACAAGCTACCTGGGATGGCAAGAGTAAGACAAGCAGAGCACAGAGGGGAGCTGGGAGGAAGAGATCTGCGTCATGCAGTCTTGCTAAGACATAAGGGGAGAGCAGAAAGGAAGGGCCATAGGGATCAGAGAACCATTGATGGTTCTCAGTCACCTGGCTTCAGCAGCAGTGTTGTGATCATGGGAGCTGTCAGCTGTTTGACTGCTGGGTGTGGGACCCTTGGGAACAGACTCATAGGCTAAAGTGTCATTGCCTGAATGTGTGTTAACCAACGCATCAATTTCGGGCCAATGTTTTGACCCACCAGCTCAACTTCAACCTTTCTCACCCTTTGGTAATACTGCCTCTCTCCAGGCACAACGCAACATTAAACTTACGCTTCCCCAGTTGCCAACTCGCCACGTTGCCAAAACTGGACATTCCCCAAGGTAGCATGTGTGGACATTTGGTGGCTGGGTGCCAGGGCAGTTGTCTGTATTCTGGTAACCGTACTCGTAATGGTCCTTCTCGGTGTAAATTTCACTGCACGAGACCAACCTTTGCTTATAGCCCTTGCCGCAGGTCACAGAGCACTGGGGAAATGAAGGAGTTTGGTTAACGTTGTGCATGGGCACGCACAGCATGTCTTTGACAAACAGGGAAAAAGGAAGGCTAGTTTGAATTTTATGCCAGTTATGGAGGTGGTACAGGGGAAGGGATACTATATGCTTGTGCTCAGAATAATCAATAAATGACCAGTATGCCTTAAAGCACAGTACTGAAGTGGCTGCTGATTATTGTAGTGGCCACTGGCAACCTACAAAGCCAAGTGCTAAAATTAGCTGTGGGTCACACTTTGACCCCCCTCACTCCCTCTGAATGGTAGCTCAGTTCACAAGTAGTCTCATTTGGACAGATCCTCGGCTGCTATAAATCTGCGTGCATGAGTTCACTGATGTCGGTGGGACCCCTTGTGCCGTACGGTATTTCTCTTCATGAGTAAGGGGGGCAGCATGTGGTCCTCTGCGATCAGGAAAACGCTGCTGTGAATCTGTGTTGTTCTACAGGATTTTCAGAAAAGGCGGGGGGTAAATGCCTGCCCTGAACCACTGGAATGAAGATATGCTAGGAGGACGGACGATGTTTTGGCTGCAGTTCTGCAGCATTCCCTTTATAGGCTATGAATTCAACAGCAGTTGGGGTGAATACATTGTTGATCTGTGTGATAGTGTAGCCCCTGATTCTGCAAACAGGCACACACACAACTTTATGTATATGAGTAGCCCCACAGCACTGGCTAAATGTAAGCATGTGCATAAGTGTTGCAGGACTGGACACACAGTAGGCTACTGAAGCAGATACTTTGGTAGAGCCTCTCATATCTGAAGGAACGTTTTTCCAGAAAAATCATATGGCACTTGAGGAATGCTGGGTCATAGGCTGGTCCTCCCAAAAATCTCTCTCTCTGTATCTCTCTTCCCTGTATTTTCTTGGTCTCCTCCCCACCTCACCTTTTACCATTTCTTTCTCTCTCTCTCATCTCTGCTGTGTCAGCAGCAGCCCTGTCAGTTTCCTCTGTTGCTCTTCCACTTGATGCAGAAAGAAACAATCTGCGATTAGTTTGTTTCCTTCTGCAGTGAGCTCTGGCTCCAAAGGGAAGTAGACAATTTTCCTTGGCATGCCACCCCCTTCACGTTTTAGGTGGCAAATCCTGCTCGCTTTACTCACACGAGTAGCCCTATGAGTGGGGTCAGGAAAGCGAGCAGGATTGGGCTCTCAAATGCTATGGGATGCAGGATTAAGAGAAGGATCTGGTAATTATGCTGATCTTCGAAGGCCAGATTCTAGGCTGATGAAATTGGTGTAGCTCCACTGAACTCAATGGAGTTATACAGATTCCCACTAGCTAAGTTTCTAGTGGAACTGTGAAAACAAGAGGCCATGGTTTGACTGGGTTCATTTATGTTACGTGTACCAAGGGAATAAAAACATATTTAATCTACACCATACAGTAGGTGGAATCCATGTGGGAATAAAAACGCTTCAAGTTATCAACCAGGACTGTACTGGAAACTGATCTTTACTTTTTAATATCCTCTCTTTTGTTCCTCTCTCCCATAGAGAAACTGCACAGAAAAAAACAAACTAATGATTAGTATCCAGCACCGTGCTGCCAGCACTAATTACTGCTCCAGCACACCAACCCAGGCTTTTCTTGGGGAGGAGGGGGCAAAGGGATGGTGCTCCTGTGTGGAAAGACTTGAGTGCTCCTGTGTGGAAAGACTGTACACTAATGCGAGGAGCCTAGGTAACAAGATGGAGGAACTGGAGCTACTGGTGCAGGAAGTGAAACCGGATATTATAGGGATAACAGAAATGACCATCCACGCTGGCAGAGAGGTAAAAAACTCAAAGCCGGCACTCGCGCCAATCTGCCACCTGGAGGAGAAATTCCCTCCCGACACTGGCAACTATGCGATCAGGCTAAAACCCTGAGCATGTGGGCAAAGACTCACCAGCCAGCACCACAGGAAAGATATTCTACTTCTCAGTTAACTCAGATCCTCAATTCCCATCCAACATCCCTCACAACCTATTTCGGAAGCAGACTTTTCTGCTGATAATCCAGATCAATTGTCCCAAAATAAACTATCCCATCAAATCAATCCCCTCGCAATACTTATCGAACTAGTCTTAAAGCCAGATAAAGTCTTTTGCCCCACACTCCCCCCCTCTGAAGGCTGTCGCCACAGACGAAACGACTTTCCATGTCCTAATAGTTGTAGAAACGACTATCTATTTCAAGTCAAAAAACTTTTCCTAAATATTCAGTTTGTTAGACAGAACCATCTTTCCCGCTGTGTGGTCCTACGATGAGTTAGGTAAACCTAGAAGCTTAAAAGAATTTCCTCTCCCTCCACTACGTAATCCCCGGCCTGATATATTATATAATAGCAAGCCATATCCCCCGAGCCATTTCTTTTGGCCAGGCAACAAGCCAAGCTTTGAGCTCTCCTTTCATGAGCAGGCGTTTTTCCATTCCTACGGATAATCCAGTAGCCCGTCTCTGAACCTGTCCAGTTTGAATTGCATCCTTCTTAAACATGGGACAACCAAAACGCAACACTCCAACATAATAAGGCACACGGCCACTGAAATAACCAGGTGGGGGTCTCAAAACGTCAGCGCCCTTATATAACGGTAACTGACACCTTTGCTCTTATCCTAGGGTATGATGCTGGAAAAAGTACCTCTGCCTAAGAATGCACCCCTAAACCGCATTTGCTTTTAAACTGCCATATCGCATTGGCGGCTCATAAAA